>NC_069500.1:937448495-937678495 GCF_027579735.1 Bombina bombina
GCTCATGACCTCTTACTCCCCTTCTCCTTTGTTACCTCCTCAAATTCTTTTTACAGGACTTTTCCAGACTGGCTCCCATCTTGTGGAACTCTCTGCCTCGCTCCACAAAACTCTCCCCTAGTTTTGAAAGCTTCAAGCGCTCCCTAAAGACTCTACTGTTCAGGGATGCATACAATCTACACTAACCTTTCCTAACCCACTTAGCATGTAAGCCTATGAGCCCAGCTGTTTATAGATCATCTTCATAAGAGCTAACTGCAACAGAGCAACTTTCGGCAGGGCCCTCTACTCATTTGATCCCTATAAATGTTATCTTGTATACCGCCTATGTTTATAGCGCTGCAGAATCTGTTGGCTCTCTACAAATACCTTATAATAAATAAATAAATGAGCTTAAATATGTAAAGGAGATGACTGTTCCGCCTCCAAATAAGCTACAAGAATCAAACTCTTCAATTAAGAAGCAAAGGTAGCAGACCAAAATTCTTAATAGCCCTTAATTAAAAATTTCAACACCCTGGCTAATTCAAGATCTATAATAATCTCCCCGTAAAAGATTTTGGGATAGGACGCAAGGTAAGACCACACATTCCTGGTTAATTTTTACTAGGAAAACACTTTAGGTAGGAAACCACACACATTTTGCAAAATGCATTGTGTTAATGAAACACTATATACTGAAGAACGCAGGAGAGAGTCGAAGATTTACAAACTCTCATAGCCGAAGAAAATTGCTAACAAAACTTTCTAAGACAGAGACTGAAAAAATAATAAATGCATAGGATAAAAAGAAAAGACATTGTAAGCCTCTTGGAACCGGATTCAAACTTCATAGAGGAAAGACAGGTCTGATTCTAACCAGAGCCTGAATAAATACCTGGATAACTGTAAGAAGAGCAAAACTTCCTGCGTGACAAAACAAAGTGCTAAAATTTGACCCTTTAGAGGGCTGACTTATAGACCCTGCCACGCTTCCTCAATCAAAATAAACTTTCCAAATTTTCTGGAAAACCTTCCAATAACAGTCATACGAGTCTCAATCATTCGCGATAACAGATTAAGAAGAAACACACTCTAAGGACACAACTATACGTTCATCCCCAAACAGACACACCAGATCTGCAAACCAACTTCTGCAGGCAAGAGGGAGCTATTAGAATTGCAAAAGGTACCGCGTCTGAAGCTGCTATCATAGGACCCACTACTTCCATACATTGTGCTACAGATGGAAAATGAGCCATTTGTAGAAAAAGACAGACAGTCTCAAGTTTGGTTTTGCGAAGTTCTGTGAAAAATAAGAGCATTTAAACCGGGTCTATTATCTCACCCAGAAAGACCACCCTTGTGGCTGGTGATACATTTTTGGGGACATTGATTTCCCATCCATGTTCCTGAAAGAAATATACCATTTTGCGGGTAAGAGCAGTAGCCAGAGAAAAAGATGGAGCTTGGGCCAAGATATCGTCCAAATAAGGAGCAACATAGATTCCCTGCGCTCTGATCACTGCAAAGAGAGCCTCTAAAACCTTTGTGAAGATGCGAGGGGCAGTGGCCAGATCAAAGGGAAAGGACAAAAATTGGTAATTCTTCTTGAAAAAAGCAAACCTTAGAAACTGGAAATGATCCTTGTGAATTGGAATATGCAGATATGCATAGTTTAAATCCAGAGTTATAAATTGACCCTCCTGAATTGGAGGCAAGATGGTACAGATCGTTTTCATTTTGAAAGAGGGTACCAGAACAAATTCTTTCAGAGTTGTTAAGTCCAGAATAGGACGATAATTGTCTTCCTTCTTTGGGACAATTAAGAGGTTGGAGTAGAAACCCTGACCCTGTTGAGATATTGGAACAGATTGGATCACTTCCATATCCTCCAAGTCTTTAACACATTGAAGAAAGGCAGCAGCCTTTAAAGGCTCCTAAGGAAAGTGAGTCAGATGAAACCGCTCCTATGGAGGTCTGATGTTCATGCAGATATCTGATTTAAGTTAGGCTTTTGAGTCTGTTTGTTTTTAGACCAAGAAGATCCTGGTTGGAGAGAACTTTTGATCTCTAGTGGAGTGAAATGACCAAAAAATATTTGTTTCCTTAGACTTCTTGTCCTGCGGAAGAAAAACTCCAGAGACAGTTTTGATAATAGAATCTAATTCTGATCCAAAAAGCATCTACCCTTCAAAAGTTACTGATAATAGCCTACTCTTAGAAACCATGTAAGCTGAACAAGTAAAGCTCTCCTTAAGAAAACATAAATGGACATATTTTTTACATTAATTTTGATGATGTCAAAGACTGCATCACAAATAAAATCCTTAGCCATTTTAAGGACTTTAATGCAGTTGGTAATATCCTCAGAAGATTGATCAGAATCCATCTGAGAAAGAGAATCACACAAGAAGGATGCCGCAGCGGCCACACGGGTGATTGAGGCTGTAGGTCTAAGCTGAAGAGCCGATTGGGTGAATAATTTCCTAGCCAAGGACTCAGATTCATGATCCCTAAATGAAGAACGATCCTCCATAGGAATAGCAGTGTCTAAGTAAGGAGGAAATAACTCCATCAACCTTAGAAACTACTTTCCAGGCTGTTAAAGTGGATACAGTTTTTTTTAACCTGTTTGAAGGTGCAAAAGGAAATACTGGTTTCTTCCATTCTTTGGCTATATAGTATGTAACCAAGTCTGCTCATTCAAAAGCCTTAGGCACTTTAGGGGGAGCTTTAAAAACTTGATTCAATTTATTTACAGGTTTGGGATCCTATGGATTTAGTTCTGATAGTTTCAAGGTATTCAAAACTTCCTGAAGTAGGAAGCGGATGTAGTCTACTTTAAAGCTAACGTGGAATCATCCTCAGGCTCAGGCATAGGATCATGGTCTTCAGAGGAGACTTCACCCTCAGACACTCAGCCAAGTCAGAGTTTTGTAAGGTTGGTGATAACTGAGCCTGGGGGATGGGACCCTGCGTATTACAGGCAGTGTGAGGTAAATCCCCTGATTTGGGTTTGGGGATAGCCACTAAAATCTCTGTCATAGTCTTTTGAAGACTCTGGAGAAATGTCTGTGGAATCCCCCTGGGCCACAAAAACAGATATGGGCACTAATTGTCTGCCAGGTGTCCTACTGACGGGATAATGACTTGCAAATTTAAGATGTTGGACATAATTAGCACATAACTGGTTAATTTGGTCCACTGGAATAATTTTGCATAATAAACAGTGAAAATGAACTGCAGAAAGTTTTTGAGCTGCAGTATGTTGCCTAGGGGCCTTCTGCAAAATAATAAGCAAAACTGCAGGTATTTGGAAATAAAGATATACTCCAAAATGTTATATTATCAGTGTATTTGCACAAAATACAACAAATAGCCTATAAAAAACACCTCAGAACTGTAGAAGACAGAGAAAGAAGCAAAAGAATTTCTAAAAAACTAAACGTTTTTATTACCCACCCACTCAGCAGCTCCTGTGAAGGTACTCACCCACCTCCTGAACATATAAAGGGTTAAAACTGGACCCAAAAAGCTTGTAAGGACTAAAGACAGGCCCAGAGAAAGTTTTTAGTCACTTGGAGATCCGGTGAAGGAGAGTGAGGAAGAGAGAAAGGGTGCCAAAGGAGGGGGGGGGGCTAAGTCCAGAATGATCTGCAGGCTAAGGCCTGTGAGAAAAAGTCACTAAAACACACTATACACATACTATATTGAATAAAAAATTAAAAAAAACCTTTGATCCCCCTTGTGTCCCCAACCCTAACCATTTCCATCATAAGCTGAACCACTAACTGCATAAGGAAAAAGGAAATTTATGCTTACCTGATAAATTGATTTCTTCTATGATACGACGAGTCCACGGATTCATCCTTTACTTGTGGGATATTATCCTCCTGCTAACAGGAAGTGGCAAAGAGCACCACAGCAGAGCTGTCTATATAGCTAATCCCTTGACACCACCCCCCAGTCATTCGACCGAAGGTATAGGAAGAAAAAGGAGAAACTAAAAGGTACAAAGGTGACTGAAGTTTTAAGCCAAAAAATATAATCTGTTTTAAATAGACAGGGCGGGCCGTGGACTCGTCGTATCATAGAAGAAATCAATTTATCAGGTAAGCATAAATTTCCTTTTCTTCTATAAGATACGACGAGTCCACGGATTCATCCTTTACTTGTGGGATACAATACCAAAGCTACAGGACACGGATGAACGGGAGGGACAAGACAGATACCTAAACAGAAGGCACCACTGCTTGAAGAACTTTTCTCCCAAAAATAGCCTCCGAAGAAGCAAAAGTATCAAATTTGTAAAATTTGTAAAAGGTATGAAGGGAAGACCAAGTCGCAGCCTTACAAATCTGTTCAACAGAAGCATCGTTTTTAAAAGCCCATGTGGAAGCCACCGCTCTAGTGGAATGAGCTGTAATTCTTTCAGGAGGCTGCTGTCCAGCAGTCTCGTATGCCAAACGGATGATGCTTTTCAGCCAAAAAGAAAGATAGGTAACCGTAGCCTTTTGACCTCTACGTTTTCCAGAACAGACAACAGAGAAGATGTTTGACGGAAATCCTTGGTCGCTTGCAAGTAAAGCTTCAAGGCACGAACCACGTCCAAATTATGTAACAGACGCTCCTTCTTAGAAGAAGGGTTAGGACACAGAGAAGGAACAACAATTTCCTGAGTAATATTTTTATTTGAAACAACCTTAGGAAGGAATCCAGGTTTAGTATGCAAAACCACCTTATCAGAATGGAATATAAGATAAGGCGAGTCGCATTGTAACGCAGATAGCTCAGAAACTCTTCGAGCAGAAGAGATAGCTACTAAAAACAGAACTTTCCAAGATAGAAGTTTAATATCTATGGAATGCATGGGTTCAAAAGAAACCCATTGAAGAATATTTAAAACTAAATTCAAACTCCATGGCGGAGCAACAGGTTTAAACACAGGCTTAATTCTAATCCAAGCCTGACAAAACGACTGAACGTCTGGGACATCTGCCAGCTGATTGTGTAGTAAGATTGACAAAGCAGAAATCTGTCCCTTTAAGGAACTAGCTTATAACCCCTTCTCCAATCCTTCTTGGAGAAAGGACAAAATCCTAGGAATCCTGATCTTACTCCATGAGTAGCCTTTGGATTCGCACCAATAAAGATATTTACACCATATCTTATGATAAATTTTCCTAGTTACAGGCTTTCGAGCCTGAATCAAGGTATGACCGACTCAGAGAATCCCCGCTTAGATAAAATCAAGCGTTCAATCTCCAGGCAGTCAGCCGCAGAGAAACTAGATATGGATGTTGGAACGGACCCTGAATGAGAAGGTCCTGTCTCAGTGGCAGTTTCCACGGTGGCAGAGATGACATTTCCACAAGATCTGCATACCAAGTCCTGCGTGGCCACGCAGGCGCTATCAAGATTACCGAAGCCCTCTCCTGTTTGATTCTGGCAATCAGACGAGGAAGGAGAGGAAAAGGAGGAAACACATAAGTCAGGTTGAACGACCACGGTACTGCTAGAGCATCTATCAGTACTGCTTGAGGATCCCTTGATTTGGACCCGTAACAAGGAAGTTTGGCATTCTGACGAGATGCCATCAGATCGGATTCTGGTGTGCCCCATTGATGAATCAATTGTGCAAACACCTCCGGATGGAGCTCCCACTCCCCCGGATGAAAAGTCTGACGATTTAGAAAATCCGCTTCCCAGTTCTCCACTCCTGGGATATAGATTGCTGATAGATGGCAAGAGTGAGTCTCTGCCCATCGAATAATTTTGGAAACCTCTATCATCGCTAGAGAACTCTTTGTTCCCCCTTGATGATTCATATATGCTACAGTCGTGATATTGTCCGACTGGAATCTTATGAATTTGGCCGAAGCCAGCTGAGGCCACGCCTGAAGCTCGTTGAATATCGCTTTCAGTTCTAGAATATTTATTGGAAGTAGGGCCTCCTCCTGAGTCTACACACCCTGAGCCTTCAGGGAATTCCAGACTGCACCCCAGCCCAGGAGGCTGGCGTCCGTCGTCACTATGACCCATGCTGGCCTGCGGAAACACATTCCCTGGGACAGATGATCCTGTGACAACCACAAAAGAAGAGAGTCTCTGATCTCTTGATCCAGATTTATCTGAGGAGATAAATTTGCATAATCCCCATTCCACTGTCTGAGCATGCACAGTTGCAGGGGTCTGAGATGCAAGCGAGCAAACGGAACTATGTCCATTGCCGCTACCATTAGTCCAATTACCTCCATACACTGAGCCACTGATGGCCGAGGAATGGAATGAAGTGCTCGGCAAGTGGTTAAGATCTTTGATTTTCTGACCTCCGTCAGAAAAATTTTCATGTCTACCGAGTCTATCAGAGTTCCTAGGAATGGAATTCTTGTTAGAGGAACAAGTTAACTCTTTTTTATGTTCACTTTCCACCCGTGAGATCTTAAAAAAGCCAACACAATGTCCGTGTGAGATTTGGCTAGATGGTAAGTTGACACCTGAATCAAAATATCGTCCAGATAGGGCGCCACTGCTATGCCCCACGGCCTTAGAACCACCAGAAGGGACCCTAGCACTTTTGTGAAAATTCTGGGAGCTGTGGCCAACCCGAAAGGAAGGGCCACAAACTGGTAATGTTTGTCCAGGAAAGCAAACCTGAGCAACTGGTGATGATCTTTGTGGATAGGAATGTGAAGATATGCATCCTTCAAATCCACGGTGGTCATATATTGACCCTCCTGGATCATTGGTAAAATTGTCCGAATGGTCTCCATCTTGAAGGATGGAACTCTGAGAAATTTGTTTAGAGTTTTGAGATCTAAAATCGGTCTGAAGGTTCCCTCTTTTTTGGGAACCACGAACAGATTGGAGTAAAATCCCTGCTCCTGTTCTACTTTTGGAACTGGGCAGATTACACCCATGGTATATAGGTCTTCTACACAGCGTAAGAACGCCTCTCTTTTTGTCTGGTTTACAGACAAACGTGAAAGATGAAATCTCCCCCTTGGGAGAGAATCTTTGAATTCTAGACGATACCCCTGGGTCACGATTTCTAATGCCCAGGAATCCTGAACGTCTCTTGCCCAAGCCTGAGTGAAGAGAGAAAGTCTGCCCCCTACTAGATCCGGTCCCGGATCGGGGGCTGCCCCTTCATGCTGTCTTGGTAGCAGCAGTGGGCTTTTTGGCCTGTTTACCTTTATTCCAGGTCTGGTTAGGTCTCCAGACTGACTTGGATTGAGCAAAATTCCCCTCCTGCTTTGTGGCAGAGGAGGAAGTAGAGGGTCCACCTTTAAAGTTTCGAAAGGAACGAAAATTATTTTGTTTGGCCCTCATTTTATTTGTCTTGTCCTGAGGAAGGGCATGGCCTTTACCTCCAGTAATGTCGGAAATGATCTCCTTAAGTTTAGGCCCGAATAGGGTCTTACCTTTGAATGGAATAGCTAACAGCTTAGATTTTGATGACACATCAGCAGACCAGGACTTAAGCCATAACGCTCTACGCGCTAAAATGGCAAAACCTGCATTCTTTGCCGCTAATTTAGCCATTTGAAAAGCGGCATCTGTAATAAAAGAATTAGCTAGCTTGAGAGCCTTAATTCTATCCAAAATATCATCTAATAGGGTCTCAACCTTAAGAGACTCCTCTAGAGCCTCAAACCAAAAAGCAGCTGCAGTAGTTACAGGAACAATGCACGCTATAGGTTGTAGAAGAAAACCCTGATGAATAAACAATTTCTTTAGAAGACCCTCTAATTTTTTATCCATAGGATCTTTGAAAGCACAACTGTCCTATATAGGTATAGTTGTACGCTTAGCCAGGGTAGAAATAGCTCCCTCCACCTTAGGGACCGTCTGCCACGAATCCCGAATGGTGTCAGATATGGGAAACATTTTCTTAAAAGTAGGAGGGGGAGAGAACGGAATGCCTGGTCTATCCCATTCCTTAGTAACAATGTCCGAAATCCTCTTAGGGACTGGAAAAACATTAGTGTAAGTAGGGACCTCTAGATATCTATCCATTTTACACAATTTCTCTGGTGGTATTACAATAGGGTCAAAATCATCCAGAGTCGCTAAAACCTCCCTGAGTAACAAGCGGAGGTATTCAAGCTTAAACTTAAAGGCCGTCATATCTGAGTCTGTTTGAGGGAACATCTTTTCTGAATCAGAAAGCTCTCCCTCAGACAGCAATTCCCCCACCCCCAAATCAGAACACTGTGAGGGTACTTCGGAGATGGCCAATAAAGCTTGGCGTCGCTTGGGCAGGCGTTAAAGGTTGTGACACTTGGGGAGAAGTAGATGGCATAAACTGATTCTCTTCTGACTGAGAATCATCCTGAGACATACTTTTATCAGCTAAAATATGTTCTTTGCAATGTAAGGCCCTTTCAGTACATGAGGGACACATTTTAAGTGGGGGTTCCACAATGGCTTCTAAACACATGGAACATTGGCTTTTCTCAATGTCAGACATGTTAAAACAGGCTAGTAATAACTACAAACAGACTTGAAAACACTTTATTTTGTGAAAAAAAATAACAATCTGAAAAAACGGTACTGCGCCTTTAAGAGAAAAAAAGCATACAATTTTTCCAAAACTGCTTTAAAACGATAAAATTATCACAATTTTATGATAAATGCATCCCAACTTGTCAGCTAAGTTTGCCCCACAAGGAAAGGAATACTTAACCCTTAAGACCAAAAAACGTTGTGCTAAAAAACGTTAAATTCAAACAAAAACACCCCCTGCACCTCGCCACAGCCCTGCTGTGGCGCCTACCTGCCCTCAGGGGTCTGCAAAATCGGATTAACCCTTTGATTAGGCCCAAACTGTCTCTGAAAGGCCCACCAGAGTTGGAGCTTGCTGCTTGTCTGGTGTAAAACAACTGCTCAACTGAGGCGTGAAAATAGGCCCCGCCCATCTCACTCAATGTCTCACAGCCTAAAATAACCGCACCAGAGCGGTCTAAAACCTAGCCATGTGGGTTCATATACCCATTTAGTGAAGCCATGTGTACCCTCCATTTATAAAATAAAGTAAAAAAACGTTTGCCATAAAAAACGTTATCTTTCACTCCCAACATATAAACGTTTGCCCACAAACATCATATCATTAGTGTCAACCATTTTTTTATAGCCCAATATACAGGTCCAGTAATACCCCTCTCTTATGCATTGGGATTACTGCTTACCCTTTCCCTCATGGGGATACTGTCAGCCAATTCTGAAATAACACAGTCTCTCCAGAAAAAAATGACTGAACATACCTCAATGCTTGTAGCATGAAAACCGTTCCTCACACTGAAGTTTCTTAAGTACTCCTCAGCCATTCTGTGGGAACTACTCTGGATCTTGGTAACAACTGCTAAGATCATCAGTCTCCAGGCAGAAGTCTTCATCCAAAAAATAGCACTCACCGGTACCATTTAAAATAAAAAAGTCTTGCTTGAAGAAAATAAAAACTAACATTTTATCACCTCTTTCACTTTACCCTTCCTATTACTTAGAGTAGGCAAAAAGAATGACTGGGGGTGGAGTCAAGGGAGGAGCTATATAGACAGCTATGCTGTGGTGCTCTTTGCCACTTCCTGTTAGCAGGAGGATAATATCCCACAAGTAAAGGATGAATCCGTGGACTCGTCGTATCTTATAGAAGAAATAGTGATTTTCTTAAAAAGTCAGTGTAGCTTTTTTGTTCTGTGAGGATATTTGTGTGTTATTTGTGTGTTAAACACATACAGTAGGTAAAGCACAACATGTAAAGGCTGAGAACCCCCAACAGCCATATTCCGCTGAAAAAATTAATCCACAACCCAAAAAAATAAGTTTATTTTCATTTTGAAAGAAAAAACTTAAATCAAAAGCAGAATAATCAAACTGAAACAGCTGCCTGAAGAACTTTTCTACCAAAAACTGCTTCCGAAGAAGCAAATACATCAAAAAGTAAATGTATGCAAAGAGGACCAAGTTGCCGCTTTGCAAATCTGATCAACTGAAGCTTCATTCTTAAAAGCCCATGAAGTGGAGACTGATCTAGTAGAATGAGCTGTAATTCTCTGAGGCGGGGTCTGACCCGACTCCAAATAAGCTTGATGAATCAAAAGTTTCAACCAAGAAGCCAAGGAAATAGCAGAAGCCTTCTGACCTTTCCTAGGACCAGAAAATAAAACAAATAGACTGGAAGTCTTCCTGAAATTTTTAGTAGCTTCCACATAATATTTCAAAGCTCTTACCACAGCCAAAGAATGTAAGGATCTCTCCAAAGAATTCTTAGGATTAGGACATAAGGAAGGAACAACAATTTCTCTACTAATGTTGTTAGAATTCACAACTTTAGGTAAAAATTTAAAAGAAGTCCGCAAAACTGCCTTATCCTGATGAAAAATCAGAAAAGGAGACTCACAAGAAAGAGCAGATAGCTCAGAAACTCTTCTAGCAGAAGAGATAGCCAACAGGAACAACACTTTCCAAGAAAGTAGTTTAATGTCCAAAGAATGCATAGGTTCAAATGGAGGAGCCTGTAAAGCCTTCAGAACCAAATGAAGACTCCAAGAAGGAGAAATTGACTTAATGACAGGCTTAATACGAATTAAAGCCTGTACAAAACAGTGAATATCAGGAAGTATAGCAATCTTTTGTAAAATAAAACAGAAAGAGCAGAGATTTGTCCTTTCAAGGAACTTGCAGACAAACCCTTATCCAAACCATCCTGAAGAAACTGTAAAATTCTAGGAATTCTAAAAGAATGCCAGGAGAATTTATGAGAACACCATGAAATGTAAGTCTTCCAAACTCTATAATAAATCTTTCTAGAAACAGATTTACGAGCTTGCAACATAGTATTAATCACGGAGTCAGAGAAACCACTATGACTTAGAACTAAGCGTTCAATCTCCATACCTTCAAATTTAATGATTTGAGATCCTGATGGAAAAATGGACCTTGAGATAGTAGGTCCGGCCGTAACGGAAGTGGCCAAGGCGGGCAACTGGACATCCGAACCAGATCTGCATACCAAAACCTGTGTGGCCATGCTGGAGCCACCAGCAACACAAAAGACTGTTCCATGATGATTTTGGAGATCACTCTTGGAAGAAGAACTAGAGGCGGGAAGATGTAAGCAGGATGATAACACCAAGGAAGTGTCAACGCATCCACTGCTTCCGCCAGAACATCCCTGGACCTGGATAGATATCTGGGAAGTTTCTTGTTTAGATGAGAGGCCATGAGATCTATCTCTGGAAGACCCCACATCTGAACAATCTGAGAAAACACATCTGGATGGAGAGACCACTCCCCTGGATGTAAAGTCTGGCGGCTGAGATAATCCGCCTCCCAATTGTCTACACCTGGGATATGCACCACAGAGATTAGACAGGAGCTGGATTCCGCTCCAAGCAAGTATCCGAGATACTTCTTTCATAGCTTGGGGACTGTGAGTCCCACCCTGATGATTGACATAAGTCACAGTTGTGATATTGTCTGTCTGAAAACAAATGAACGATTCTCTCTTTAGCAGAGGCCAGAACTGAAGAGCCCTGAGAATAGCAAGGAGTTCTAAAATATTTATTGGTAATCTCGCCTCTTGAGATTTCCAAACCCCTTGTGCTGTCAGAGATCCCCAAACAGCTCCCCAACCTGAAAGACTCGCATCTGTTGAGATCACAGTCCAGGTTGGCCGAACAAAAGAAGCCCCTTGAACCAAACGATGGTGATCTATCCACCATGTCAGAGAGTGTCGTACATTGGGATTCAAGGAAATTAATTGTGATATCTTTGTATAATCCCTGCACCATTGATTCAGCATACAAAGCTGTAGAGGTCTCATGTGAAAACGAGCAAAGGGGATCGCGTCCGATGCTGCAGTCATGAGACCTAAAACTTCCATGCACATAGCCACTGAAGGGAATGACTGAGACTGAAGGTGCAGGCATGCTGCGACCAATTTTAAACGTCTCTTGTCTGTTAGAGACAGAGTCATGGACACTGAATCTATCTGGAAGCCTAAAAAGGTGACCCTTGTCTGAGGAATCAAGAAACTTTTTGGTAAATTGATCCTCCAACCATGTTTCCGAAGAAACAACACTAGTTGACTCGTGTGAGATTCTGCAGTACGTAAAGACTGAGCTAGTACCAAGATATCGTCCAAATAAGGAAACACTGCAATACCCTGTTCTCTGATTACAGATAGTAGGGCACCCAGAACCTTTGAAAAGATTCTTGGAGCTGTTGCTAGGCCAAATAGAAGAGCAACAAATTGGTAATGCCTGTCTAGAAAAGAGAATCTCAGAAACTGAAAGTGTTCTGGATGAATCGGAATATGAAGGTATGCATCCTGCAAGTCTATTGTGGACATATAATGTCCTCGCTGAACAAAAGGCAGAATAGTCCTTATAGTCACCATCTTGAAAGTTGGTACTCTTACATAACAATTCAAAATTTTTAGATCCAGAACTGGTCTGAATACATTTTCTTTCTTTGGGACAATGAATAGGTTTGAATAAAACCCCAAACCTTGTTCCTGAGGAGGAACTAGCATGATTACCCCTGAAGACTCCAGGTCTGAAACACACTTCAGAAAAGCCTGAGCTTTTACTAGATTCACAGGGATGCGTGAGAGAAAAAATCTTCACACAGGAGGTCTTACTCTGAATCCTATTCGATACCCTTGAGAGACAATGCTCTGAATCCAATGATTTTGGACAGATTTTATCCAAAAATCCTTGAAAAACCTTAATCTGCCCCCTACCAGCTGAGCTGGAATGAGGGCCACACCTTCATGCGGAAATAGGGGCTGACTTTGGTTTATTAAATGGCTTGGATTTATTCCAATTTGAGGAAGGCTTCCAATTGGAAGCAGATTCCTTGCGGGGAGGATCGAGTTTTTGTTCCTTATTCTGACGAAAGGAACAAAAACGGTTAGAAGCCCTAGATTTACCCTTAGGTTTTTTATCCTGAGGCAAAAAAACTCCTTTTCCCCCAGTGATAGTTGAAATAATGGAATCCAACTGAGAACCAAATAAATTATTACCTTGGAAAGAAAAAGATAGTGATCTAGATTTAGATGTCATATCAGCATTCCAAGACTTAAGCCACAAAGCTCTTCTAGCTAATATAGCTAAAGACATGGATCTAACATCAATTTTGATAATATCAAAAATGGCATCACAAATAAAATGATTAGCATGTTGCAGTAAGCGAATAACGCTAGATATGTCAGAATCCAATTCATGTTGCGCTAAATTTTCCAACCAGAAAGTTGATGCAGTCGCAACATCAGCCAAAGAAATAGCAGGTCTGAGAAGATGACCTGAATATAAATAGGCCTTCCTTAGATAAGATTCAAGCTTCCTATCTAAAGGATCCTTAAAGGAAGTGCTATCTTCCATAGGAATAGTGGTACGTTTAGAAAGGGTAGAAATAGCCCCATAAACTTTGGGGATTTTTTCCCAAAACTCTATAGATTTTTCTGGTAAAGGATACAATTTTTTAAACCTTGAAGAAGGAATAAAAGAAGTACCTGGCTTATTCCATTCCCTAGAAATCATATCAGAAATAGCCTCAGGAATGGGAAAAACCCCTGGAGAAACCACAGGAGGTTTAAAAACAGCATTTAAACGTTTATTAGACTGAACGTCAATAGGACTGTTTACCTCAATATCCAAAGTAATTAACACTTCTTTTAATAAAGAACGCATATACTCAATTTTAAATAAATAAGTAGATTTGTCAGTGTCAATGTCTGAGGAAGGATCTTCTGAATCAGATAGATCCTCATCAGAAGAGGATAAATTATTATGTTGTTGGTCAGTTGAAATTTCATCAGCTAAATGAGAAGTTTTAAAAGACCTTTTTCGTTTATTAGGAGGTGGAAATGCAGACAAAGCCTTCATAATAGAATCAGAAACAAATTCTTTAAAATTTACAGGTATATCATGCACATTAGAAGTTGAAGGAACTGCAACTGGCAATGTACTATTACTGATGGAAACACTATCTGCATGTAAAAGTTTATTATGACAACTATTACAAATGACATTCGGTGGAATAATTTCTACAATTTTACAACAAATGCACTTAGCTTTGGTAGAACCGATGTCAGGCAGCAATGTTCAGCAGAAACTTCTGAGGCAGGATCAGATTGGGACATCTTGCACAATGTAAGAGAAAAAACAACATATAAAGCAAAATTATCTATTTCCTTAAATGACAGTTTCAGGAATGGGAAAAAATGCAATATCATAGGCCTCTGATAGTAAAAAGCAAGAGGCAAACATACAAGGGGTATTGAAATAATGAAAAGTTTGGCGCCAAGTATGACGCACAACGTAACGTAAACTCCTTTTTTGGCGCCAAAAATACCGGAAATGACACACTTGCGTCACTAATGACTCCGCCGTGTGAAAGGTCTCGGCATCACGTATGACGCCGGAAATGACGAAGTAGCGTCATAAACATATTTTTTCGCGCCAAAAATTACGCAATAAAGTTTAGCATTTGACGCAACCGCGGGCCTAATACCCGCAATTGCAAAAAGTAGTCAATTGAAAAAAGACTAAACCCCAGGTAAGAAAAAAAATTCTTAAAAATGTTTACATTCCCCAAATATGAAACTGACAGTCTGCAGAAGGAAATACATTAACCTGACTCATGGCAAATATAAGTACAATAAATATATTTAGAACTTTATATAAATGCATAAAGTGCCAAACCATAGCTGAGAGTGTCTTAAGTAATGAAAACATACTTACCAAAAGACACCCATCCACATATAGCAGATAGCCAAACCAGTACTAAAACAGTTATTAGTAGAGGTAATGGTAAATTGAGAGTATATCGTCGATCTGAAAAGGGAGGTAGGAGATGAATCTCTACGACCGATAACAGAGAACCTATGAAATAGACCCCCGTTAGGGAAATCATCGTATTCAAATAAGTGATACTCCTTTCACGTCCCTCTGACATTCGCTGTACTCTGAGAGGAATCGGGCTTCAACAATGCTAAGAAGCGCATATCAACGTAGAAATCTTAGCAATAACTTACTTCACCACCTCCATAGGAGGCAAAGTTTGTAAAACAGTATTGTGGGTGTGGTGAGTGGTGTATTTATAGGCATTTTGAGGTTTGGGAAACTTTGCCCCTCCTGGTAGGATTGTATATCCCATATGTCACTAGCTCATGGACTCTTGCCAATTACATGAAAGAAATTAAGTGTTATGGAAACCTATGGAATCTCCTCATCTTACAAAAAAATTATCACTATTAATATACAGATGCAAACTCTATGTACTATTACAGACAATGCCACCCATGAAGTTAAATAGAAATGTCATGCAGAGGTCACTGTAATGTTATTAAGTCTAACCAGTAGCTTTGATCAAACAAGAACATCGCACCAACCTACTTCCTGAACTACAGCACTTGAAATCAAATAATGTTCATGTTATATATATTATATCAATGATATGATTCAAAGGGTTAAATGTGAGCTCTTACACTGTATGACATATGATCCATGATGACATATATTGTAAGCCATATGATCTCTAAAGTATATTGTATGGCATATAAGCAGTGATGACGTATATTGTATGACATATAATCAGTGATGACGTATATTGTATGGCATATAATCAGTGATGACGTATATTGTATGACATATAATCAGTGATGACGTATATTGTATGACATATAATCAGTGATGACGTATATTGTATGACATATAATCAGTGATGATGTATATTGTATGGCATATGATCAGTGATGATGTATATTGTATGGCATATGATCAGTGATGACGTATATTGTATGGCATATAATCAGTGATGACATATATTGTATGGCATATAATCAGTGATGATGTATATTGTATGACATATAATCAGTGATGACGTATATTGTATGACATATAATCAGTGATGACATATATTGTATGGCATATAATCAGTGATGATGTATATTGTATGGCATATGATCAGTGATGATGTATATTGTATGGCAAATGATCAGTGATGTTGTTTATTGTATGGCATATAATCAGTGATGTCATATTTTGTATGCTGTATGATTAATGTTATAAAGCAATATCATCAGTGACATCAACGAAAGTAGAATGTTTCAAATATCCTGTGCATTTGGCTGATACCATTAACAAGCATTTGTTTTTATCGAGTTTCATTGAGATACTTTTTTTGCCAGAAAATAACTATGCTTAAAAAGACAATTAAGTTCCCATTGGTTACACTTGTAAACACATGTAAACAACCATTTCCAACAATTATTGATCATCTTACCGGACTGATATCCAGGAACGTTTCGTGATCTTCTTTCTTTGGATTCATGCCTACTATGCTTTTAACAATTGATTCATCAGCTTGGTAAAAGTGAGGAGAAGACAGAATAATAGGTGCACCTGTAAAACAATGAAAATAAATCAATAATAGTGTATGAATAAATCAGTGGCTTCCTAAATATTCTAATAGTATTGAATAATCTAAGAAATATAAGGCATACTATTAGAATGTGTCTAATCACATGTAAATTCACATTGGTTATACCTGCTCTGAACAGGATTGTATTGGCCTAGGGCCCCAGGGGTCAGCAACCTTCGGCTCCCAGATGTTTTGGAACTACATTTCCCACGATGCTGAGACACTCTTTAGGCTATCTGAGCATCATGGGAAATGTAGTTACAAAACATCTGGGAGCCGAAGGTTGCTGACCCCTGGGCCAAGGGAATGTCACTATGTTGGAGCTGGTTGTTCAGTTTTATAAATAAACGATTTAAGACTGGAGGACATAGTGATGTGGAGAATACAGCAGTGTGACTGATTTGTGGCACTGTGCAGGACCGGTAGCTTTGGAGGGATTGGAGAGACAGCTAGCCAATCACTGCTTGCCAGGAAGTATGCTTAAAGGGACATTGTACTCAAACATTTTCTATCATGCATATAAAAGAGCAGCATTGCGGCATGTTGAAAATATTTCTGGTGTACGGACTACTAATTCTTGCACTGACTACCTAGTCTCACTGGCTGATAAGGACAACAGACTCTGCTTTGCATGTTTGTGATTGGGCAGCTGACAGCCTAGCAAAAGAATGGAGGAGATTGTGCCAAAGAATAGCCTGTCTGTGACACTTATTAATTAAACAGGACAATCCTGATAAAAACGGGACACTTATTTAATGTTTTAGCTGTTTTATTCATTTTCACTACAAATCTTTTTTCCAATTTTGTTGTAAAACCAATAACAAAGATGTTAAAACTTGAGAGTTATGTAAACAGGACAATCCTGGTAAAAACAAACACTTGAGAGTCATGTACTTTATTCCACCATAAAGAAGTATACTTGAAGCATTTGTTTGTCTAAAATATCATGATAACCTGTTTACCTTGTTTACAGGCGCTGACATTCAGAAGACCAGATGGAAGACAGTTTCCTGCAGGGACACAAAAACCTGCATTATCAGGATTGATAGATACGTTGGCAAATACATCAGCTGGTATAGAAAAGCGAAAGGCTTGGATATCCTTAACAATCTCACTGTGTTCATAAACAGCATACAGGGATCTGGAAAAAAATGTGCAGAGAACCCAATTTACATTACATAAACATGAGAGTTTTATTAGTAACAATTAATTTTATAGAATTAAAGGGACATGAAACACTTTAAAGGGACACTGAACCCAATTTTTTTTGTACTTTAGATCATTTTATTTAATTGTATTTGATTGTATTTAGTTTAGGGAATTAATTAAATTATAGTGTAGTGTTAGGTGTAACTGTAACTTAGGTTAGGTTTTATTTTACAGGTATATTTGTATTTATATTAGCTAGGTAGTTATTAAATAGTTAATAACTATTTAATAACTATTGTACCTAAATAAAATAAATAAAAACTTGCCTGTAAAATAAAAATAAACCCTAAGCTAGCGACAATGTAACTATTAATTTTATTGTAGCTAGCTTAGGGTTTATTTTACAGGTATTTTGTTTTAAATAGGAATAATTTATTTAATGATAGGAATATTTATTTAGATTTATTTAAATTATATTTAAGTTAGGGGGTGTTAGGGTTAGACTTAGGTTTAGGGGTTAATAAATGTAATATAGTGGTGGCGACGTTGGGGGCAGCAGATTAGGGGTTAATAAATGTAGGTAGGTGACGGCGGTGTAGGGGGGCAGATTAGGTGTTAATAAGTATCATGTAGGTGGCGGTGGACTCCGGGAGCGGCGGTTTAGGGGTTAAACACTTTATTTAGTTGCGGCGGGGTCCGTGAGCAGCGGTTTAGGGGTTAATACATTTATTAGAGTTGCGGTGGGCTCCGGGAGCGGTGGTATAGGGGGTAAAACAGTATAGTATAATGTGGGTGTTTAGTGACAGGGTACCAATAAAGCTGGGGAAAAGCTGAAGAGCAGCGAGATCGATGACTGTTAGTTAACAACAGTCCACTGCTCATCGCACCGTACTTGGTGCGCTGCTTTTTTGGTAATTTTGGAGAACGTATTCAGGTCTGCGGCAGCGATGTTAGGCGATCTTAGGTGAGCGTATTGGTGCCGTCGAATGCAAGTAAGTTGATGGCTTGATAAATAGATGCCAAAGAATTAAGAAAATTTGATAAAAGGAGTAAATTAGAAAATTGCTTAAAATTTCATGCTCTATCTGAATCATGAAAGAAAAAAATTGGGTTTAGTGTCCCTTTAAGCATTGTATAGTTCAATTTCAAAGTAAAGAAAATATTGCAATCCACTATTGGGATCAAGCTGGTGATTGGTGGCTGCACATATATGCCTCACTGGCTCAACAGATATGTTTAGCTACCTCCCAGTAGTGCTTTGCTGCTCTAGAGCCGACTTTTACTATGTTTTTAACCCCTTTTACAGGACGTTGCTGTACTGGCTCCTCCACATAAGGCAAGTGGAGGGGCTGTTTAAACAATTGCAAAAAAACAAAATGATAATGTATCCAAAAATAAGTCACAATATAGCGACCGTGTTAACGTACTTTACAATAGAGTTCAATGGAGAGAGAAACGTGTGTGTGTGTGGGGGGGGGGGGGGGGGGGGGGACTAACACCCATATGCTAACACGAATCTCAATTTTGATGATAAAGTGCCTGGTTTTAAAAAATTTGATTAAAAACAGGGGCACTTTAATTCATAAAAATTCACATTTCACTTGTGTTGTGAAAATACTTACCTTTTAATCTTGACAGCCGCTGCATCGTTTCCTCCGCCCGTCGCAAAGCCTCTTCCTGGGTCTAAAATGAAGAATCTGGCTTCCTCCAATCACGGCATTGAATCAGACACTGATTCCCCGGGGGGGAAACCGTGATTGGAGGATGACCAATCCGTCATTTCTGACGTAGGAAGAGGCTTGCGACGACCGGGGGAAGTTGGAGCGGCTGTCAAGATTACAAGTATTTTCACAACACAAGTGAAATGGAAATTTTGATGAATTAATGTGCCCCTGTTTTTAATCAGATTTTTAAAAACCGGGCACTTTATCATAATATATAATTTAATAGTACTTTTAAAAATAAAAACTTACCTGAAAAAAAATAAATAAATAACCTAACATTACTAAAAAAAACTATTATTACAGAAAATAAAAACACCTACCATTACAGAAAAAAACAAAACAAATTACAAAAATAAAGAAACAGTTATGCCTATTCTAAAACTCCACTTTAAAAAAAAAAAAAAAAAAAACATCCGAAAATAAAACATAAATTATGCTTACCTGAATTTCATTTCCATCTGTATGGGAAGAGTCCACAGCTGCATTCCTTACTTTTGGGAAATACTGAACCTGGCCACCAGGAGGAGGCAAAGACACCCCAGCCAAAGGCTTAAATACCTCCCCCACTTTCTCATAACCCCAGTCATTCTGCCAAGGGAACAAACAACAATAGGAGAAATATCCGGGTGAAAAAGGTGCCAGAAGAAAACATTTCAAATTTAGGGCCGCCCATCGGAGAACACGGGTGGGAGCTGTGGACTCTTCCCATACAGATGGAAATTAAATTATCAGGTAAGCATAATTTATGTTTTCCATAAGAGTCCACAGCTGTATTCCTTACTTGGGGGAAACATATACCCAAGCTCTAGAGTACACAAAATGCTAACGGGAGGGAAAAAAGAGAGGCGGACCCTAATCTGAGGGCACCACAGCCTGCTTCATCAGAAGCAAAAACATCAAACTTGTAAAATTTTGGAATAAAATATGTAAGGAGAACCAGATAGCCGCCTTACAAATCTGATCCATAGAGGCCTAATTTTTGAAAGCCCAAGAGGATACCACTGCCCTCAGAATGAGCCGTAATCCTCAGAGGAGGCTTATGTCCCGCCGTTTCTATGCTAAACGGATGACACTCCCCAGACAAAAAGATAAGGAAGTCGAAGAGGCCCTCCGACCCCTACGCTTCCCGGAAAGAAAACAAACAAAGAAAGAGGTTTGTCTAAATTCCTTTGTGGCCCGAAGATAGAACTTCAAGCACAAACCACATCCAGAAATATGTTGTAAACGTTCCTTCGACGAAGAAGGATTAGGACATAAGAAAGGAACCACAATCTCTTGATTGATGTTGCGAATTGACACAACCTTAGGAAGAAAACCTAACTTGGTTCGTAGAACAGCCTTATCGGCATGAAAAGCCAGAAAAGGAGGGACGCATTACAAGGCAGCAATCACAGATACTCTGCGTGCAGAAGCAATAGCTAGTAGAAAAGGAACCTTCCAAGACAACAATTTAATGTCTACTTCATGCATAGGCTCCAACTGAGTCTGTTGCAAAACCTTAAGGACAAGATTTAAACTCCAAGGTGGAGCCTTAGATCTAAACACAGGTCTGATCCCAGCAGAGCCTTAAAAATTGCTGCACATCTGGAAGCTCTGCAAACCTGTGCAGTAACACAGACCAGTAACACAGACAGGGCCGAAAACTGTCCCTTCAGGGGACTTGCAGAAAAGCCCTTCTCCAGTTCATCCTGGAGAACAGAATAAGTAGGTCCTCCACACCTTATGATATGTGATAGGAGCAACCAGCTTACGAGCTTGAATGAGAGTAAAAATAACGCTCTCAGAAAACCCTCTCTTGGCTAGGACTAAGCGTTCAATCTCCACGCAGTCAGCCTCAGAGAATCTAGACAGATCCCTGCGACAAGGTAACTTCCACGGAGGAGATGATGACAACCCACTAGATCCGTGAACCACATCCGTCACGGCCAAGACGGAGCGGTCAGTATCACTGACACCTGCTTAACTCGAGCCACTACACTAGGAAGTAGTGGAAATGGTCGGAAAGGATATATCAGATTGAACCTCCAAGGCACCGTTAATGTATCTGTTAGCTCCGCATGAGGATCCCTGCACCTCGACCCCTATCTGGGTAGCTTGGTATTGAGACGTTATAAGATTTCCTCTTGAAAATCTCTGCAAACACTCGGGATGAAGAGGCCATTCTCCCGGATGGAAGGATTGTCTGCGAACGAGTGCGGGTCTCCCCCACACCAGAATTCAAGACACTTCACTCAAAACTAGGGAGCTTCTGCTAGTTGATGTAAGCCATCGAGGATATATTGTTTGATTGGAATCTAATTAACTGGGACGAACCCAGCAGAGGCCAAGCCTTCAGAGCATTGTATATTGCCCGAAGATCCAAAATTAGATCAGGAGGGAGCTTCACCTCCTGAGACCAGAGGCTCTGTGTCTTCCTGGCAACCCAAAACAGCTCCCCATCCTGACAGACTTGCAACCGTAGTCACAATCACCCAGGATGGTCTTGAGACAGACGTCCCTCAGGACAAGTGATCCGGACAAAACCACCAAGAGAGCGATTCTCCCGATTTGTTGTCAAGAGAAATCTGTTGAGACAGATCCGAATGTTTGCCGTTCCACTAGTTCAGCATGCGCAGTTGCAACAGTCTGAGGTAAAACCTGGCAAAAAAAATTATGTCCAAGCTGGACACCATGAGACCAATCACCTCACTACACAGAGCCACAGATGGCCTTAAGGAGATCTGGAGGGCAAGATATGTTGAAGCTAGCTTGCAACATCTCTGGTCTGTTAGAAATATTCTCATGTCTATGGAGACTATTATAGTACCTGAGAATTCTACCCTGGTACTTGATACAAGAGAACTCTCTCTAGATTATCTGCCATCCATGGGATTGACGAAGACAGAGGAGATATTCCGAATGGTCCACTCTTCAAAAAATTTAGCTAGACCAAACAGAAGGGCAATAAACTGGAAGTGCTGGTCCAGGAACGCAAATCTTAGGAACTGGAAGTGGTCCTTAAGGATGTACGTGAAGGGAGCATCCTTCAGATCTATCGAGGTCATGAACTACCCCTCTCAAACGAGGGGAAGAATGGACCTTATTGTCTCTTTCAAAACCTGCTTAAGCACTTTAGGTCCAGAATCGGACGGAGAGTTCCTTCCTTCTTAGGGACCACGAAAGGTTTGAATAGAATCCCAAACCTCTCACTGCGATAGGCACCGGGACAATAACTCCTAGAGGACAGATCCCGTACACACCCCAGAAAGGCTTCCCTCCTTATGGTCAGGAAGACCGGAGGAAACTGCCTTTGGGTGGCTGAGACTTAAAATCTATCTTGTAACCCTGAGCTATGACCTCCAGGACCCATGGATCCTGCACGTCCCTGAACAAAGCGACTGAAAAGAGGGTCATACTGCCCCCTACATGATCCAGAAGAGGACCGGGGACCGCCCATTCATGCCGACGCTGACTCGGTGGGCTTCTTGCTCTGCTTGGATTTATTCCAGGACTGAGCCGGCTTCCAAGAGCTCTTGGTTTGCTCGGCTTAGCGGAGGACTGCTGACATGGCGCTTATCAGAACGAAAAGAACAAAAGCTGTCCGTTAGATTATTTCATATACTCTTGCGGTAGGAGGGCACCCTCGCCCCCTGAGACCGTGGAGATAATTGAGTCCAGGCCTGGACCAGACAAAATCATACCCTTAAAGAGAGGGAAGAAGTTTAGACTTATTAGTCATATCTGCAGACCATGACTTCAGCCAGATCCCGACGGACCTGAACAGAAAGAGCTGAAGCCATAGTATTCAAGTGAATAAACTGCCTAATAGCAGCAAAGATAAAAAAATTAACAACCCTCAAGGCTGTAAATCTTTTCTGAGTAACGTCAAGGGGACCCTCCACCACGATCAATCCTATAAGGAGTCACCCCTGAAGGTAGTTTCTCCAGTAACTGCGGCAACAGCCGCGGCCGGTTGAAACAAATATCCTGTATGTTGAAACATCCTTCTTAAGAGAGAGTTTACATCTTTTATCCATGGGCTCTTCAAACAAAGAACTAGCCTCAAGCAGGATAGTAGTACGTTTAGCAAGGGTGAAGATAACGCCATCACATTTAGGGACTGAACCTCACAACTCCATTTAGAGTCCAGGACCGGGGGCAATTTGTTAAAGGGAGAAGAGGGGGAAAAGGAATCCAATCCTATCCCATTCATTCATAATAATGTTCACCATCTAACAGGAGCAGGGAAGGATAAGGAACCACCCTGTCCTCAAACTCAATCCAATTTAGGAATTAAAGTTTCATCAAGCAATTTGGCTTCTGGGACCTCTGAATTCGCCAAAAACTTCCTTTAGAAGAAAGCGCAAATTCCTAAACTAAAGTCTGGTTCCTCCGCAGCCTGAGGCAGCAGACTCCGACCCAGAATGTTCATACTCTGAAGTCTCAGAAAGAACTTCATCATCGGCTAACCCTCAGTTAAATACAATAATTTATCTGATATACTCTGGGAAGGAGTGCAATATGTAACCTTTCGCTTGCGCTTAGCAGGGAGAGTTAAGCATTAAAGGCCGCAGACACCGCTGTCTGAACTGCACAGTCACGTCTGGTGAAAAAAGGCCCTTCCAGATGGAGGATCAACAATGCTACGGGAAAACTGCATGTGTAGAGATATAAGAATGTAGCGTGCGAAGCTCACTGGACGACAACTCCTCAGAGGTGGACGGCTCCGTGGTATTAAACATGTTTGATATTATCACATTATCAAGGCATATGGAACATAATTTAGAGGGAGGAACTAAAGCCTCCTCACCATATAAAAACATAATTTATGCTTTCCTGATAAATTTATTTCTCTTGTGGTGTATCCAGTCCACGGATCATCCATTACTTGTGGGATATTCTCATTCCCAACAGGAAGTTGCAAGAGGACACCCACAGCAGAGCTGTCTATATAGCTCTTCCCCTAACTGCCATATCCAGTCATTCGACCGAAAACAAACAGAGAAAGGAGAAACCATAGGGTGCAGTGGTGACTGTAGTTTAAAATTAAAAAATACCTGCCTTAAAATGACAGGGCGGGCCGTGGACTGGATACACCACAAGAGAAATAAATTTATCAGGTAAGCATAAATTATGTTTTCTCTTGTAAGGTGTATCCAGTCCACGGATCATCCATTACTTGTGGGATACCAATACCAAAGCTAAAGTACACGGATGAAGGGAGGGACAAGGCAGGTACTTAAACTGAAGGTACCACTGCCTGTAAAATCTTTCTCCCAAAAATAGCCTCCGAAGAAGCAAAAGTATCAAATTTGTAGAATTTTGAAAAAGTATGAAGCGAAGACCAAGTCGCCGCTTTGCTAATCTGTTCAACAGAAGCCTAATTTTTAAAGGCCCATGTGGAAGCCACAGCTCTAGTAGAATGAGCTGTAATCCTTTCTGGAGGTTGCTGGCCAGCAGTCTCATAGGCTAAGCGGATTATGCTTCTTAGCCAAAAAGAAAGAGAGGTTGTCGAAGCCTTTTGACCTCTCCTCTGTTCAGAGTAGACTACAAACAAAGCAGATGTTTGACGAAAATCTTTAGTAGCTTGTAAGTAAAACTTTAAAGCACGAACCACGTCCAGATTGTGTAATAGACGTTCCTTCTTTGAAGAAGGATTAGGACACAAAGACGGAACAACAATCTCTTGATTGATATTCTATTAGATACCACCTTAGGTAAAAACTACCTTATCTGCATGGAAGATCAGATAAGGAGAATCACATTGTAAGGCAGATAACTCGGAAACTCTACGAGCTGAGGAAATAGCTACCAAAAAAAGAACTTTCCAAGATAAAAGTTTGAACACAGGCTTGATTCTAACTAAAGCCTGACAAAATGCCTGAACGTCTGGGACATCCGCCAGACGCTTGTGCAAAAGAATAGATAGCGCAGAAATCTGTCCCTTTAAGGAACTAGCTGACAATCCTTTCTCCAATCCTTCTTGGAAAAAAGATAATATCCTGGGAATCCTGACCTTACTCCATGAGTAGCCCTTGGATTCACACCAATAAAGATATTTATGCCATATCATATGATAGATTTTCCTGGTGACAGGCTTTCGTGCCTGAATTAAGGTATCAATGACTGACTCGGAGAAACCACGCTTTGATAAAATCAAGCGTTCAATCTCCAGGCAGTCAGCCTCAGAGAAATTAGATTTGCATGGTTGAAAGGACCTTGAAGTAGAAGGTCCTGTCTCAGCGGCCGAGTCCATGGTGGAAAAGATGACATGTCCACCAGATCTGCATACCAAGTCCTGCGTGGCCACGCAGGCGCTATCAAGATCACTGATGCTCTCTCCTGCTTGATTTTGGCAATCAGACGAGGGAGCAGAGGAAACGGTGGAAACGCATAAGCCAGGTTGAAGGACCAAGGCGCTGCTAGAGCATCTATCAGCGTTGCCTTGTGGTCCCTGGACCTGGATCCGTAACAAGGAAGCTTGGCGTTCTGGCGAGATGCCATGAGATCCAGTTCTGGTTTGCCCCAACGATGAACCAATTGTGCAAACACCTCCGGATGGAGTTCCCACTCCCCCGGATGAAAAGTCTGTCGACTTAGAAAATCCGCCTCCCAGTTCTCTACACCTGGGATATGGATGATAGCTGATAGGTGGCAAGAGTGAAACTCTGCCCAGCGAATTATCTTTGAGACTTCTAACATCGCTAGGGAACTCCTTGTTCCCCCTTGATGGTTGATGTAAGCCACAGTCGTGATGTTGTCCGACTGAAATCTGATTAACCTCATTGTCACTAGCTGAGGCCAAGCCTGAAGAGCATTGAATATCGCTCTTAGTTCCAGAATGTTTATTGGAAGGAGTGACTCCTCCTGAGTCCACGATCCCTGAGCCTTCAGGGAGTTCCAGACTGCACCCCAACCTAGAAGGCTGGCATCTGTCGTTACAATTGTCCAATCTGGCCTGCGAAAGGTCATACCTTTGGACAGATGGACCCAAGATAGCCACCAGAGAAGAGAATCCCTGGTCTCTTGATCCAGATTTAGTAGAGGGGACACATCTGTGTAATCTCCATTCCACTGACTGAGCATGCAGAGTTGCAGCGGTCTGAGATGTAGGCGTGCAAACGGCACTATGTCCATTGCCGCTACCATTAAGCCGATTACTTCCATGCACTGAGCCACCGAAGGGCGAGGAATGGAATAAAGAACACGGCAGGAATTTAGAAGTTTTAATAACCTGGACTCCGTCAGGTAAATTTTTCATTTCTACAGAATCTATCAGAGTCCCTAGGAAGGAAACTCTTGTGAGGGGGGATAGAGAACTCTTTTTCTCGTTCACCTTCCACCCATGCGACCTCAGAAATGCCAACACAATGTCCGTATGAGACTTGGCAATTTGGAAGTTTGACGCCTGAATCAGGATGTTGTCTAAATAAGGGGCCACTGCTATGCCCCGCGGCCTTAGGACCGCCAGAAGCGACCCCAGAACCTTCGTAAAAATTCTTGGGGCTGTAGCTAACCCAAAGGGAAGAGCTACAAACTGGTAATGCCTGTCTAGGAAGGCAAACCTGAGAAACCGATGATTATCTTTGTGTATCGGAATGTGAAGATAAGCATCCTTTAAATCCACTGTAGTCATGTATTGACCCTCCTGGATCATAGGTAGGATGGTACGAATAGTCTCCATCTTGAATGATGGAACTCTGAGGAATTTGTTTAAGATCTTTAGATCCAAAATTGGTCTGATGGTTCCCTCTTTTTTGGGAACTACAAACAGATTTGAGTAAAATCCCTGTCCCTGTTCCTCCTTTGGAACTGGATGGATCACTCCCATAACTAGGAGGTCTTGTACACAGTGTAAGAATGCCTCTCTCTTTATCTGGTTTGCAGATAATTGTGAAAGGTGAAATCTCCCCTTTTGGGGGGGAAGCCTTGAAGTCCAGAAGATATCCCTGGGATATAATTTCCAACGCCCAGGGATCCTGGATATCTCTTGCCCACGCCTGGGCGAAGAGCGAAAGTCTGCCCCCTACTAGATTCGTTACCGGATAGGGGACCGTTCCTTCATGCTGTCTTAGAGGCAGCAGCAGGCTCTTTGGCCTGCTTAGGTCTCCAGACCGTCTTGGACTGAGCAAAAGTTCCCTCTTGTTTTGCATTAGAGGAAGTTGATGCCGCACTTGCCTTGAAGTTTCGAAAGGCACGAAAATTAGAACTGTTTGGCCCTTGATTTGGACCTATCCTGAGGAAGGGCATGACCTTTTCCTCCAGAGATATCAGCAATAATCTCCTTCAAACCAGGCCCGAATAGGGTCTGCCCTTTGAAGGGAATGTTAAGCAGCTTAGACTTTGAAGTAACGTCAGCTGACCAGGATTTAAGCCATAGCACTCTGCGCGCCTGGATAGCAAAACCAGAATTCTTAGCCGTTAGTTTAGTCAAATGAACAATGGCATCAGAAACAAAAGAATTGGCTAGCTTAAGTGCTCTAAGTTTGTCAAGTATGTCATCCAATGGAGTCGCTACCTGTAAAGCCTCTTCCAGAGACTCAAACCAGAACGCTGCAGCAGCAGTGACAGGAACAATGCATGCAAGGGGCTGTAGGATAAAACCTTGTTGAATAAACATTTTCTTAAGGTAACCCTCTAACTTTTTATCCATTGGATCTAAGAAAGCACAACTGTCCTTGACGGGGATAGTAGTTCGCTTTGCTAGAGTAGAAACTGCTCCCTCCACCTTAGGAACTGTCTGCCATAAGTCCCGTGTGGTGGCGTCTATTGGAAACATTTTTCTAAAAATAGGAGTGGGAGAGAACGGCACACCTGGTCTATCCCATTCCTTAGTAATAATTTCTGTAAACCTTTTAGGTATTGGAAAAACATCAGTGCACACCGGCACTGCATAGTATTTATCCAGTCTACACAATTTCTCTGGCACTGCAATTGTATCACAGTCATTCAGAGCAGCTAAAACCTCCCTGAGTAACACGCGGAGGTGTTCAAGCTTAAATTTAAATGTAGAGATATCAGAATCAGGTTGCATCATCTTCCCTGAGTCAGAAACATCACCCACAGAAAGAAGCTCTCCTTCTTCAGCTTCTGCATATTGTGAGGCAGTATCAGACATAGCTCTTAAAGCGTCAGTATGCTCTGTATTTCGTCTAACTCCAGAGCTATCTCGCTTTCCTCTAAATTCAGGTAGTCTGGCTAATACCGCTGACAGTGTATTATCCATGACTGCCGCCATGTCTTGTAAAGTAAACGCTATGGGCGCCCTAGATGTACTTGGCGCCATTTGAGCGTGAGTCCCTTGAGCGTGAGTCAAAGGATCTGACACGTGGGGAGAGTTAGTCGGCATAACTTCCCCCTCGTCAGATTCCTCTGGTGATAAATTTTTTAAAGACAGAATATGATCTCTATTGCTTAAAGTGAAATCAGTACATTTGGTACACATTCTAAGAGGGGGTTCCACCATGGCTTCTAAACATAATGAACAAGGAGTTTCCTCTATGTCAGACATGTTTAAACAGACTAGCAATGAGACCAGCAAGCTTGGAAAACACTTTAAATCAAGTTAACAAGCAAAAAATAAAAACGGTACTGTGCCTTTAAGAGAAACAAATTTTGTCAGCATTTGAAAAACAGTGAAAAAAGGCAGTAAATCAAACGAAATTTGTACAGTGTGTATAATAAGCTAACAGAGCATTGCACCCACTTGCAAATGGATGATTAACCCCTTAGTTCAAAAAACGGATCAAAAAAACGATATAAACGTTTTTTAACAGTCACACCAAACTGCCACAGCCTTGCTGTGGGCCTACCTTCCCCAACAAACGATTTTGGAAAGCCTAAGAGCCCTTTAGAGATGTCCTATAGCATTCAGGGGACTCCTGGAGGAAGCTGGATGTCTCTGTCTGTAAAAGTTACTGCGCAAAAAAGCGCTAAATTAGGCCCTTCCCACTCATAGTAACACAGTGGAAAGCCTCAGGAAACTGTTTCTAGGTAAATTTAAGCCAGCCATGTGGAAAAAACTAGGCCCCAATAAAGTTTTATCACCAAAGTATATATAAAAACGTTTAAACATGCCAGCAAACGTTTTATATTGCAAATATAAAAGAGTATTAACTCAGAAAGTAAGCATGATACCAGTCGCTATTAAATCACTGTATTCAGGCTTACCTTACATAAATTTGGCATCAGCAGCATTTTCTAGCATTCACATCTTCTAGAAAAATCTTAACTGCACATACCTCATAGCAGGATAACCTGCACGCCATTCCCCCGCTGAAGGTATCTCTCTCTTCAGTCATGTGTGAGAACAGCAATGCATCTTAGTTACAACCTGCTAAGATCATAGAAATCACAGGCAGATTCTTCTATTTTTCTGCCTGGAACAAAATAGTACAACTCCGGTACCATTTAAAAATAATAAACTTTTGATTGAAGCAAAATAACAGCTACATTTCACCACTTCTCTCTTACTACCTCCATGTTTGTTGAGAGTTGCAAGAGAATGACTGGATATGGCAGTTAGAGGAGGGGCTATATAGACAGCTCTGCTGTGGGTGTCCTCTTGCAACTTCCTGTAGGGAATGAGAATATCCCACAAGTAATGGATGATCCGTGGACTGGATACACCTTACAAGAGAAACAGGAATTACTCATTAGGAATAGAGGGAGTGCCCTCTAAAGTAACAGAATCCTCCATTGCAATAACCGGAGAACTAGAGAAATAAAACATCTTATTTTATTTAAAAAAACGGCACCCTTATACACCAATGGCTGGGGAACTCACCACCTCCTATGACCCAGACAGTACAGAGATTTACGACTCCTCTCTGATAGACACCCGGTTAGGAAAAAGGGAATGAATCACATGGTGCACAATGCAGGACCATCCCTGCTATGAGAAAGCGCGCCAAGCTTGTAAGCTGCATGGCTCTCAAAGTGAAAGTGAAACCTGTATATTCCACAACAGCCTATGAGCCCATAACATCTCACACATAAAAGCAGCATAAAATCAAATAAACATATAAGATTATTCCCCCCGTTCAATAATCTCCCTAAGGAGATATTAACCCTTGATTCTATACAGATAAAAGGAGTCACACTGTGACCTTGTCTTCTTGCGTTATCATACATGTATAAAATATGAAACGAGCTTATCACAATCTATGCCGTGGAACAGGAACACGGCCCTTCAAGTGTGACAGATAGTAGCATCGCTTCTGACATGGACTTGAGTGAGGAAAGCAGGCAGCGAAACTCGTCAACGCTGATTGCCTATGGAGCTGTTAATATGAGTCTGGATGGTTTTGCAGAAAGACTCTCCCTGCATCTCCGGAATCTAACTTTCATCCATGCTCTCACTGAGAGGCTGACAGGACTACTTAAAACTCCAGTCCCATCTTGAAGAGTACTACCCTCCATAAGAGTCTACTCCGAAATCTTCTAACATTTCTCTGCCAACCTCCTGTGACGAAAGGCAAAAAATGACTGGGGTTGAGGAAGTGGGGGAGGTATTTAAGACTTTGGCTGGGGTGTCTTTGCCACCTCCTGGTGGCCAGGTTCAGTATTTCCCACAAGTAAGGAATGCAGCTGTGGACTCTTCCAATATTAAGATGGAAAAACCCTATACTAACACTTAAAGGGACAGTATACTATAAAATTGTTTTTCCCTTAATGTGTTTCCAATTACTTTTTTACCAGCTGCAGAGTATAAAATGTATAAGATTTGCCTTTTTAAGTTTTATTTGTGTATATGAATTAGCTGATTTTGTGTTTTGAAGCCACAACCTAATAAAATGGGTTGAGCTTGTATGTATAATCAGATCTTATTACTTTATCACATTTCCATAAACCAATCACAAATACTTGGAGAGAACAATGGAAAATTAACATTTTATTACCTTATCTCTTCTATAACCCACTGGGTGTGTAATTTCTTCTACTGGCTTTGTTAACACAGCTTGGCCTCAAGGCCAAAAACTTTCAGGATGGGGATACCACAGACTAAATAAACTAATTCAAATGCCAATATAAGGTTAATGGAAATACTTGAAAACAATTTAATACACTCCAGCAGGTAAATTGGATAATTGGGAACAAATTAAAGGGGAGAACATTAATGAGTAAACTGTCCCTTTAACTACAGCAATAGCCCTTAGAAGGGCTTTTTGTAGGGCATTGCCCTAAAGTGATTTAGCACTTAAAAAAACCCAAAAAAAAACTACACTACTCTTTTGCTGCCCATAAGGAAAAAAATACCCTCCCCAATCTAAAAAAAATCCCACCCCCAAAAAAAATCCTAACACTAAACACCAAAGATGGTACTCACCAAAGTTGAATCCGGCTCTCCATCTTCTTCCCGACAGTGGTCTTCTTATCTTCATCCATCTTCTTATCTTACGTCCACAATGTCCTCTTCATGTGGTCACCAGCCGCACACTGAATTTTATATAGGCTGATTTATATTGGCTGATTTTTAATTAAAATTCATATCATCCGAGAACAGAGCGGCGGCCCCCCCTGGGACACATCCCCTCATATCACCGACCAGCTAACAGAAAAATCCTCTGGCGGGGGTGTACCGGAGGAGTGCCGATACATCGGAAGGTGAGGTGGCTTGGGATGGTATAGGCCTTGGTGCCGAGAGCAGCGAAGGGGAAGATCAGACAAGTTACGGCGCCTTAGAACTAACGCCAACTGTGTCTGGAGCCAAACGGGTTCAGAACGGTGGGTTGAATAGATCTGTGGGGAGACCGGGTACGAGCCTCAGGTGGCGATCCGGTTGGAGGAGTTAAATTGCCGACTTTATCCACAACATAGAGAGGGGTAGCGACATCCACGGGGCAGAGGCCTAAACGAAAGGCTTTATTTATGTGGGCCACGCTGTCCTCTTTTAACTTTAATACAAATAGGCCAGGTCACTAGGATAAGACAGGAATCCCTCACCTATTGAAACAGGAAGGATTGCTAATACAGACACAGACCCCGGCCCACAGATCTGGAGATTGTTGGAACTGCGCAGCTCTCTGCTGGCTGAGCCACGCGCTGCTTAGTTGGGGCCTGTCACTTTCAGCCATTACCATGCTATGAACTGCAATTACATCTGTATAAGTGGCTGGAACCTATGGGCTGCAACTGAGAAATTATAACCCACCATAATCTGCACCACAGACAGGCCACCTTATTACAAAAGACTTTGAACATGCTATTCTGACTAGGACTGTAAGCAAACACGGTACAAGACCTGGTTAGTGACACTGCTCACTGAATTCTCTATTCATCTGACAAGTAAATATACTGTTAGCTGTTTGGAATAACAGCATCACAGAAACGTGCACAAAAACAAACATCTATGCCACAACTCCCAGAACTTCAATGAAAGTAGATCAATATTTTCACAAAGTCTCATCCAAAACATCTATAGACATGTCACACAGGACAAAGAACGCTGAGAATAAAAAACAACACAAATTTGCAGCAAAAATTCACACAGAAGAACCAGCTTTAATAAGCCAAGAGACCCCAACTAGACTAGACCATAATGCTTTGTTGCAGGAGTTGAAATCCTTCTTCCTCCCCAAAATGGACTCACTACAGACGGGAGTAGACACCCTCACATGTGAAGTGCGCCAATTTGCCGCTGACACAACTATTAAACAACTAGTGAAGAAAACGCAAATTCTCCAAGATCGAGTAGACGACCTAGAAAATAGGAGTCGGCGCAACAATCTCCGGATAGTGGGAGTCCCAGAGTCCATCAAGGGCAAGGACCTGCTAGAGTTTGTGGCGCTGACCTTTCCTAAGCTATTGGGACTACACCCTGATATCTTACCAATCGATGTAGAAAGGGCACACAGGATAGGCCCAGAGAGAGGTCTAGAACAAACACAGAACAGGCCAAGACAGGTCATATTCAAATGCCTAAATTTTCAAGAGAAACTCAAAATCTTAAGGGTCTACTGAGCCCGCAAAGAGACGCTTTTTGAGAATGCAAAACTCCTCCTCTTTCAGGATTACTCAACAGAAGTGACTAAACAAAGAAAAGAATTCGCACCATTGTGTTCCATGCTGCACGAGCAAGGGAGGCAGGTAGCCTTGCTGTTTCCAGTGAAACTTAGGCTGCAAACACCATATGGAACTAAATTTTTTCACTCGCCACAAGCCTTGAAAAGCTTCCTGGCCACAGAACAACACCGCCCAGATTGAAGACAGTGGTACAGTCTTCCCGGACTTCCTTTGCTCTGAGGACTGATGTCCTCATGGGTAACCCCAATGAGACTTTGAATGTCTATGCAAAACTTTGTTTTTCACAATAATGGAAAAAGTTGTGGCTTAAAGGCCGCGAAGGTGGACTGGTATGGAGGGGGGTTGCTCCAACCCCCCAGGGTAACGTTGTACCACTTTAATGTGTTTAATGTTTATTGTTTTTTTGCTGTTTTTCTGTTTTTCTGTTTAAATAGTTGTAAAGGTTTTAAAAAAAATTGTTCTTTATTAATACATCTGCTATACATTACAAAAGATGTGAAGATAAAAATGAAACATATTGGTAGGTTGAGATTGTTTCAAATGTTGATGTTTAGGTTAAAAAGAATTGAACTATACTTATTAATGGTGTTTATCTACATACTCATCATAAACCATCCACATGGAGGTAGACTTGGTAGAGGGGAAAAGGTAAAAACACAAACCACAACCCAAATAAACAAAGGGTATAACAAACAGCATCACATAGGGAGGAGAGAGAAACCTCAATATTTAATAGCAAGGGGAAATCCCTTTCTGCACAGTACAGTGATACACAAGTATACTTGTATTGCTTACCAACGATATATCATGGCTAATAGGTCATTGCACACCCCTTGTACGAAGTACAGCCTCGAATTACCGCCAAATCCTGGGGTGGAAGAGGGAGTGGGGGAACATAGCCAGGAGGCACAACTTGGACGGGATCTAGAGAGCACACATAACAGACCAAGCAACCCCCCAAAGTTAGGACCAACTATAGTTAATCATTTACAGGAAAGTGAGAAAAATGATACATTGACCCTTACTGATACGGGCGGAGGTGAGGGAATCTTAGTGGAAACCACACTGGAACTCTGTCGGGGGGGGGGGGGGGGGGTGGAAGAGGGAAGGGGGAGGAGAAGTTAGGTCTGAGATAACACTGTACTGTAAAATGTATTGCATAGTGTTTAGATTGTCATGCTGTCTTGTACTTTCTCCCGCACTACGGATCTTTAGACTCTGCTCTTGTAAGGTTCCTGCCCCCTTTGTCTCTATACCACCTCACTCCTCTTGGTTTTTTTTTGTTTTTTTCTCTCAGGCTGCATAGCTTTAACTTACAAAGATGCCACTTAGAGTCACAACTTGGAATGTAGGTGGCCTCAATACACCTATCAAACGTAAAGCAGTACTTAATCACCTTAAAAATTAGGCACTGACATTACGCTGCTACAGGAGACGCACCTTACCGACATAGAACACCAAAAGCTACGCAGAGAATGGGTGAATCAGGTTATCTTTCTTTCGCACACCAGGGCTAGCAGAGGGCTGGCAATAATGTTTGGGAAGGAACTGACGGTTAACATAAAAAATACACACCTAGACCACAACTTCAGATACATGATAGTGGAAGCAACAGTGGACTCAGTAGACTATGTTTTCTGCAACATATATGCACCTAACCATAGAGACCCCAAATTCTGGGAAGATCTGATAAAACATTTAGCACCTCACTAGGGGACCCGATTGATAATTGGAGGGGACTTTAACATCTCCCCGACTCATACACTTGATAGACAATGGCTAGAGCCTCTGAAAATCAAAGATCCCCGAAAAAACTATAAAGCGAAATATGAAACGAGAATATTTAGAATGTTTGATACAGATATCAACACTAGTGATATCTGGAGACTGCGTAACCCAGAGGGTAAGGAGTTTACATGCCTATCAAAAGCCAAACACACGCTATCTAGGATAGACATTTTCCTAATAGACAACAAACTGATCGACCGAGTACTGGACTGCAAAATTCACGACATACTGATATCAGACCACGCACCAGTGACACTGACGTTGAGAACTAGCGGACAACACACTAATAGAAATACACTCTGCTTCCCCACCTACCTGATAAAATCGGAATCCTTCATCAAATTCTTACAACATTCCTGGACAGACTATGCGACAGACAACGCTATCCACACAGATAATATTACACTTTTTTGGGAGGCAGCTAAAACAGTGTTGGCAGGTAATATTATCTCATATGCAGCTAAAGTGAAACATAAGACACAACTCAGACACACAAGCCTACAGAAACAGTTAGCTCAGGCCTATCACCTTTACCTTCAGGCTAATTCAAAAACTACATACAAGAGCTACATATCAGCAAAGGCCGAGTTAGATACATTCACAAATCACCAGGCTGCGTCGGGCTTATTAAAAACGGCGAGTAGACTCTATAGATTCGGAAGCCGTTCGGGAAAGTTGCTGGCCACACTAACTAAGGCACAGACAGCAAAGGTTGGTATTGCCGCTCTGCGCTGGAAAGGCAGGTCATATACCACCTCGGAGGACATAGTGAGTTGTTTCGAACAATACTATTCGCACCTATACACGAAACAGGCTCCAGCACCTAAAGAATTGATGACCCAATTCTGGGACTCGGTTAAACTTCCGAAAATCTCCTCAGACCAATTAGATAATCTGAACGCTCCGGTCACACAAGAAGAGCTATCTAACACCCTGAAAAGCTTGCTCTTAGGCAAGACACCTGGCCCAGATGGTCTGCCATCGGAATTTTATAGGGCTCTGCAACCACAGCTGACTACCACCCTCACTAAGCTGTTCAATTCACTTTTGCAAACAGATATGCGTCCTTCTAGAGAATTCATGGCGGCAAACATTACACTCATACCCAAGCCAGGCAAGGATCACTCCTTGCCGGAATCTTATAGACCCATCTCTCTCTTAAATGTGGACTATAAGTTGTTCACAAAACTGTTGGCGAATAGACTCAAGACCATACTGCCAGATCTGATCCATCCGGACCAGACTGGCTTCACATTCAAACGTACATCAGTGGTAAATCTCCGTAGAGTATTACAGGTGGTGGACCACTATTGGAGACAGGGGAACGAAGGTCAGACGAAATGCGGCCCGGAGGCCTTCCTGTTGTCCTTGGACGCAGAGAAGGCCTTCGATAGGGTGGAATGGCCCCATTTGATGGAGTCGTTGCATAGATATGGATTCGAGGGTCATTTTTTGAACATTCTGGGCAAAATCTATAACTCATCAGTGGCGAGGGTTCTATCCAACGGTCTATTCTCGGGGGACTTTCATCTCCAGAGGGGCACCAGGCAGGGGTGTCCCCTCTCCCCACTATTGTTCAATCTCGCCCTGGAACCTCTGGCCTCAAAACTCAAGGGAGTGTTCCCAGGTATTAGCATAAAAAATGTCCCTCTCCACCTGGCACTATACGCAGACGACATGTTGTTGTTTGTGGACTCCCCACGAGTTCATATCCCGATCATACTCCAGACGATAAAGGAATTTGGCACCTTGTCGGGGTACAAAATAAATACCTCCAAATCAGAAGTGCTGTGGCTTAGGAAACATCAGCACTCTACTCACGACTTCCCGTTTGTAGAAGCAACGGAAAGTCTTCTTTATCTAGGTATACACCTGCATAGGGATCCTGCAAAAATTTATAAATTAAACATATCCAACAAGTGTATACAATTATCCTCTCAGCTGTCAAATTGGCTTGACCTCCCCTTGGGGCTATCGGGTAGAGTCCATTTGATTAAGATGACGATATTACCCAAAATATTATACCCAATGCATATGTTACCATTTCTCTTGACTAATGCAGACACAAGCCTCCTATCTAGGGCGATATCGCGATTCATCTGGAAAAAAGGGAAACCGCGGATAGCGATGGAAAAATTACAACTTCCTTATTCCGCAGGGGGGCTAGCCCTTCCGAATTTAAAGCTATACAATTGGGCAGCGCTGGCTAGGATGGTAATAGACTGGCAGTTAGGCACAGCCCACTTTGGGGATGATAAGCTTGAGAGAGCGATAGTAGCCCCCATTTCACTGCATATTTGCCCTATGGAAACGGAAGAACCCTACCCACTGAAATCCTCAATAATGTGACATACAGAGACCCTCTAAGGGCCTGGCACAAAATACATAAATATTTAAAGATTGACTCCCCCTCGCCCAGGTTTATACCGGTCTTGGGAAACCCAGACTTTCCGGCTGGTATGGACCAGGAACCCTTCCGAATCTGGGAGGGAATGGGACTAAAGGTGCTGGGAGACACACTGGATTCACTACTACACACAGTTCGATCCTTTCAGGATTTAAAAAACAGATTTCACATCCCAAATGGGCATTTCTATGCCTATTTACAGCTGAGACACTATGTGGGATCGCTGCAGTCTTCCAATGAAAGGTTCTGGGAGGCATCGCCTTTCGCGATAGCACAAACCCTGTTCCGAGCGGGATCATTCTCGCTGTCCCATATTTACAAACGCCTGCTACAGCAAAACGTATCTATGATCCTAACAAAAGTTATATCAAGACATATCCTCGCCTTCTCGGTGGAGCCCACAATACAAGATCTCAAAGAAAGCCTGGAAAAAAACCAGACAGGCAACACTAGCGGTGTCACAAAGGGAAACACAAGTTAGAATTCTACACATGGATTATATCACACCACATAGGCTATCTAAATGGGACAAAGGAGTCCCGGATCAATGTATTAAATGCAGATTACCAGCCCCATCATTACATCATTATTTTTACACTTGCCCGAAGGTCAGAAAATTCTGGGGTCAATGTCAATACTGGCTAAAACTTACACTTAAAATAGAAATTGAATTCAAGGAGACAGAAATCTTCCTGTTTAAATGGGACGATGAACATAAAAAGCTACATAAATTCCTTACTTTATACACAATTCTTGCCAGACAATGCATTCTTAAGAGATGGATTGTTAGACAAGCACCGACAATGGCACAATTGAAACATTTGTTACTCAAGCAACTTTTCGTGGAACAATACGACGCTAGACTTGACACAAAATGTAGACTACGCCCCTTTCTTAAAAAATGGAAAATATATATAGATACACTGGACTCATCTATACAGAATCAGATATATAAACCATTTGCACACCTAGACACAATGCTGCAAGTTAACATGGAGGAAGGGAGACATTCTGTAGTGGGGATAGAACAAGATGCTGACTTCTCGGAAGTAATGCTGTTTTAAGCTGGAAATACCAACACACCAACAAGACATAGGTACATAAACATAATTTTTTTTTTCTCTTCTTCTTTCCTCTCTCTTCCCCTTCCCTCTATATATATATATATATATATATATATATATATATATATATATATATATATATATATATATATACACATCTGTGTCTTCTTTCTCCCCTCCCTCCCCCGCTCCTCCGCACTGAGGCCTAGATTTAGAGTTTGGCGTTAGCAGTGAAAACCAGCGTTAGAGGCTCCTAACGCTGGTTTTAGGCTACCGCCGGTATTTGGAGTCACTCAAAATAGGGTCTAACGCTCACTTTTCAGCCGCGACTTTTCCATACCGCAGATCCCCTTACGTCAATTGCGTATCCTATCTTTTCAATGGGATCTTTCTAACTCCGGTATTTAGAGTCGTTTCTGAAGTGAGCGTTAGACATCTAACGACAAAACTCCAGCCGCAGGAAAAAAGTCAGTAGTTAAGAGCTTTCTGGGCTAACGCCGGTTTATAAAGCTCTTAACTACTGTACTCTAAAGTACACTAACACCCATAAACTACCTATGTACCCCTAAACCGAGGTCCCCCCACATCGCCGACACTCGAATAAATTTTTTTAACCCCTAATCTGCCGACCGCCACCTACGTTATCCTTATGTACCCCTAATCTGCTGCCCCTAACACCGCCGACCCCTATATTATATTTATTAACCCCTAATCTGCCCCCCACAACGTCGCCTCCACCTGCCTACACTTATTAACCCCTAATCTGCCGACCGCAAAGCGCCGCCACCTACGTTATCCTTATGTACCCCTAATCTGCTGCCCCTAACACCGCCGACCCCTATATTATATTTATTAACCCCTAATCTGCCCCCCACAACGTCGCCTCCACCTGCCTACACTTATTAACCCCTAATCTGCCGACCGCAAAGCGCCGCCACCTACGTTATCCTTATGTACCCCTAATCTGCTGCCCCTAACACCGCCGACCCCTATATTATATTTATTAACCCCTAATCTGCCCCCCACAACGTCGCCTCCACCAGCCTACACTTATTAACCCCTAATCTGCCGAGCGGACCTGAGCGCTACTATAATAAAGTTATTAACCCCTAATCCGCCTCACTAACCCTATAATAAATAGTATTAACCCCCCCTAACATCGCCGACACCTAACTTCAATTATTAACCCCTAATCTGCCGACCGGAGCTCACCGCTATTCTAATAAATGGATTAACCCCTAAAGCTAAGTCTAACCCTAACACTAACACCCCCCTAAGTTAAATATAATTTAAATCTAACGAAATAAATTAACTCTTATTAAATAAATTATTCCTATTTAAAGCTAAATACTTACCTGTAAAATAAATCCTAATATAGCTACAATATAAATTATAATTATATTGTAGCTATTTTAGGATTAATATTTATTTTACAGGTAACTTTGTATTTATTTTAACCAGGTACAATAGCTATTAAATAGTTAAGAACTATTTAATAGCTAAAATAGTTAAAATAATTACAAATTTACCTGTAAAATAAATCCTAACCTAAGTTACAATTAAAACTAACACTATACTATCAATAAATTAATTAAATAAAATACCTACAATTACCTACAATTAACCTAACACTACACTATCAATAAATTAATTAAATAAACTACCTACAATTAACCTAACACTACACTATCAATAAATTAATTAAATACAATTCCTACAAATAAATACAAATAAAAAAGAACTAAGTTACAAAAAATAAAAAAATATCTACAAACATAAGAAAAATATTACAACAATTTTAAACTAATTACACCTACTCTAAGCCCCCTAATAAAACAACAAAGCCCCCCAAAATAAAAAATGCCCTACCCTATTCTAAATTACTAAAGTTAAAAGCTCTTTTACCTTACCAGCCCTGAACAGGGCCCTTTGCGGGGCATGCCCCAAGAAGTTCAGCTCTTTTGCCTGTAAAAAAAAAACATACAATACCCCCCCCCCAACATTACAACCCACCACCCACATACCCCTAATCTAACCCAAACCCCCCTTAAATAAACCTAACACTAAGCCCCTGAAGATCATCCTACCTTGTCTTCCCCTCACCAGGTATCACCGATCCATCCTGGCTCCAAAATCTTCATCCAACCCAAGCGGGGGTTGGCGATCCATCATCCGGTGCCTGAAGAGGTCCAGAAGAGGCTCCAAAGTCTTCATCCTATCCGGGAAGAAGAGGCGATCCGGACCGGCAACCATCTTGATCCAAGCGGCATCTTCTATCTTCATCCGATGACGACCGGCTCCATCCTGAAGACCTCCACCGCGGACCCATCTTCTTCCGGCGACGTCCAACTGCAGAATGACGGTTCCTTTAAGGGACGTCATCCAAGATGGCGTCCCTCGAATTCCGATTGGCTGATAGGATTCTATCAGCCAATCGGAATTAAGGTAGGAATATTCTGATTGGCTGATGGAATCAGCCAATCAGAATCAAGTTCAATCCGATTGGCTGATCCAATCAGCCAATCAGATTGAGCTCGCATTCTATTGGCTGTTCCGATCAGCCAATAGAATGCAAGCTCAATCTGATTGGCTGATTGGATCAGCCAATCGGATTGAACTTGATTCTGATTGGCTGATTCCATCAGCCAATCAGAATATTCCTACCTTAATTCCGATTGGCTGATAGAATCCTATCAGCCAATCGGAATTCGAGGGACGCCATCTTGGATGACGTCCCTTAAAGGAACCGTCATTCTGCAGTTGGACGTCGCCGGAAGAAGATGGGTCCGCGGTGGAGGTCTTCAGGATGGAGCCGGTCGTCATCGGATGAAGATAGAAGATGCCGCTTGGATCAAGATGGTTGCCGGTCCGGATCGCCTCTTCTTCCCGGATAGGATGAAGACTTTGGAGCCTCTTCTGGACCTCTTCAGGCACCGGATGATGGATCGCCAACCCCCGCTTGGGTTGGATGAAGATTTTGGAGCCAGGACGGATCGGTGATACCTGGTGAGGTGAAGACAAGGTAGGATGATCTTCAGGGGCTTAGTGTTAGGTTTATTTAAGGGGGGTTTGGGTTAGATTAGGGGTATGTGGGTGGTGGGTTGTAATGTTGGGGGGGGTATTGTATGTTTTTTTTTTACAGGCAAAAGAGCTGAACTTCTTGGGGCATGCCCCGCAAAGGGCCCTGTTCAGGGCTGGTAAGGTAAAAGAGCTTTTAACTTTAGTAATTTAGAATAGGGTAGGGCATTTTTTATTTTGGGGGGCTTTGTTGTTTTATTAGGGGGCTTAGAGTAGGTGTAATTAGTTTAAAATTGTTGTAATATTTTTCTTATGTTTGTAGATATTTTTTTATTTTTTGTAACTTAGTTCTTTTTTATTTTTTGTACTTTAGCAAGTTTATTTATTTGTATTTATTTGTAGGAATTGTATTTAATTAATTTATTGATAGTGTAGTGTTAGGTTAATTGTAGGTAGTTTATTTAATTAATTTATTGATAGTATAGTGTTAGTTTTAATTGTAACTTAGGTTAGGATTTATTTTACAGGTAAATTTGTAATTATTTTAACTATTTTAGCTATTAAATAGTTCTTAACTATTTAATAGCTATTGTACCTGGTTAAAATAAATACAAAGTTACCTGTAAAATAAATATAAATCCTAAAATAGCTATAATATAAATATAATTTATATTGTAGCTATATTAGGATTTATTTTACAGGTAAGTATTTAGCTTTAAATAGGAATAATTTATTTAATAAGAGTTAATTTATTTCGTTAGATTTAAATTATATTTAACTTAGGGGGGTGTTAGTGTTAGGGTTAGATTTAGCTTTAGGGGTTAATCCATTTATTAGAATAGCGGTGAGCTCCGGTCGGCAGATTAGGGGTTAATAATTGAAGTTAGGTGTCGGCGATGTTAGGGAGGGCAGATTAGGGGTTAATACTATTTAATATAGGGTTAGTGAGGCGGATTAGGGGTTAATAACTTTATTATAGTAGCACTCAGGTCCGGTCGGCAGATTAGGGGTTAATAAGTGTAGGCAGGTGGAGGCGACGTTGTGGGGGGCAGATTAGGGGTTAATAAATATAATATAGGGGTCGGCGGTGTTAGGGGCAGCAGATTAGGGGTACATAAGGATAACGTAGGTGGCGGCGCTTTGCGGTCGGCAGATTAGGGGTTAATTATTGTAGGTAGGTGGAGGCGACGTTGTGGGGGGCAGATTAGGGGTTAATAAATATAATATAGGGGTCGGCGATGTTAGGGAACCAGATTAGGGGTACATAAGGATAATGTAAGTAGCGGCGGTTTACGGAGCGGCAGATTAGGGGTTAAAAATAATATGCAGGGGTCAGCGATAGCGGCAGATTAGGGGTTAATAAGTGTAAGGTTAGGGGTGTTTAGACTCGGGGTACATGTTAGAGTGTTAGGTGCAGACGTAGGAAGGGTTACCGCATAGCAAACAATGGGGCTGCGTTAGGAGCTGAACGCGGCTTTTTTGCAGGTGTTAGTTTTTTTTTCAGCTCAAACAGCCCCATTGTTTCCTATGGGAGAATCGTGCACGAGCACGTTTTTGAGGCTGGCCGCGTCCGTAAGCAACTCTGGTATCGAGAGTTGAAGCTGCGTTAAAAATGCTCTACGCTCCTTTTTTGGAGCCTAACGCAGCCTTTATGTGGACTCTCGATACCAGAGTTATTTTTATGGTGCGGCCAGAAAAAAGCCGGCGTTAGTTTTTCGGGTCGTTACCGACAAAACTCCAAATCTAGGCCTGAGTTTGTAACCAAGAATAGAGACACCAAAGAAATCATTGTTAAAGGTCCAAGACCACAATGTAAATAGTTGTTAGAAATTATTTGTTTGTTTTTGTTTTAAATATTGGAAAAGTCTTTAAAGGAGCAAGGCATATATCCAGTAACACATACTGGAGAGATGGACTTTACTCTCCGGAAATGTTACTCCACACAAGGTTATTTTATCCCGAAATATGGTATAAGCAGTTATAAAACATATGTGCTGTATCTTGTAAAACGAAAACGAATAAGATTATTGTAAATGCTTTGTTTCCTTTTAATAAAGAGAATTAAAAAAAAAAAAAAAAAAATTCATATCATCCAATAGAAAAAGCTTTCATTCAGTTGGCGGATTTGAATGTTAAAAATGCCATTTAAAGGGCTATTGCTGTAGTTTAGTGTTAGTATAGGTTTTTTTTTTTACGTGGGGTTTTAGAACAGGCATAACTTCTTTTTTTGTAATTTATTTGTTTTTTGTATTGGTAGGTTTTTTATTTTCTGTAATGGTTTTTTTTTCAGTAATGTTAGGTTATTTATTTTAAGGTAAGGTTAGATTTTTCATTTTTAAACATAAGGTTTTTTATTTTTACAGGTAAGGTTAGTATTTTTTTTGGGTAACTTAGGGGGTTTTAGGTTAGTGGGTTACTTTGCGGCGGTGGTTATGGCGTTTAGGGGTTAATAGTGTAGTGGGTTAGTTTATGATGTGGGGGGGGGGGTGTCAGTTTAGGGGTAAATAGAATAAAAGTTTGACTGCCTTAGAGAGATCACATTTACTTTTAACTTGTAATAAAGCGTGGACATTGCTGCTCAACGCTGCCCATAGAATAATATGGGGAGCATAAATTACTGCAAGTTTGCGCAAACAAATTTCCAGTAAATTTCCAGTAATTTAAACAGCCCGCCACTTGTAATATGGATTAGAGTGTAAAGAACACCCCAATCTTGCAATCACGTTTATGCTCCTTGCGCTAAGGATAGCGCTACCTCGTAATCTGGCCCTATGTTTTATAGGTCTGTATTCACCAGCTGAATATCCCTGCATTTGACATAAATTGTCAGCAACTCCCAACAATTTTATGCTTACATCTTGAGGGTGCAATCATGGCGTAAAGTTCTGAGTGTATATATATATATATATATATATATATATATATATATATATATATATATATATAATCAACACGAAGAATAAAGCACTCATTGGATTTTGGATATCTGTGAAACTTATTTATTCGTGACGTTTCGGGACCTCAAACGTCCCTTCTTCTGACAACACAATAGTGAAAATGAACAAGCTTATAAAGGCCTGTAAACCCTCCCCCCTAACTATTAACCAATCATCACAGGTTGTCTACAACATCTGAGGACCCACACATAAAGGTGGCCCAGCAATTAAATTTGATGGGCTAAACAAAGTGTTAAAACATGTGCTAGATAAAGAATATATGTAGTCAAATATCACTGGTGATACATCGTCAAAACACATTCGCCCTCCCCAAGATCATAGGCTCCCCCGTGCTGCATAAAAAGTGGACCAGACCGCACTGAAAGACAAGTGATTGGGTACATATCAACCGCGCCCCTAGGCTAGGACGTCATAGTAACCACTTACAGTCCGGCCGAACCTCCCAGACGTCATATGTATCCATAGTAACCACTGCCAACATAGGCATGAGCATAGGTTAATGCCGCATCGCTCAAGGTTACAAACATCGGATATGTGCTGTGTTAATTCATTATCTGCTCGGTCAAATAGCCACTAGGAATCAAAGGTGTAGGTAGCATCAGATCAATCCCTATAATGGGGCTGAATGTGTTTTGACGATGTATAACCGGTGATATTTGACAACATATATTCTTTATCTAGCACATGTTATAACACTTTGTTTAGCCCATCACATGTAATTGGGCTTTTTCATAATGATGATGATGTTTTGTATAGCTGGGCCACCTTTATGTGTGGGTCCTCAGATATTGTACACAACCTGTGATGATTGGTTAATAGTTAGGAGGGAGGGTTTACAGGCCTTTATAAGCTTGTTCATTTTCACTATTGTGTTGTCAGAAGAAGGGACATTTGAGGTCCCGAAACGTCACAAATAAATAAGTTTCACAGATATCCAAAGTCCAGTGAGTGCTTTATTCTTCGTGTTGATTACATTCCTCTCAAGAGCACCCTGGCAGTTGCAGGACGGTGGTGAGAGTGCACATACCTCTGAACTTTTTTGCCTATATATAAATATATATATATATATATATATATATATATATATATATAAGTAACACTTCATAAACATACAATTTGATTTGTGGTGCGTGCAACATTTACCTGCATAAATCTGAAGAATAAAAGTAGAGTATGTCATCCTTGTTTATAAGTGGGTGAAAAGTAGTTCCGTCTGTTCCATTTATCATATTGCAGCTATTTGAAGTCCACCAGTCAAGATTTCTGAAAAAAATAAACAGAAAATAATTAAAACATTTTTTAAAATAAATAATATATATATATATATATATATATATATATAAATAAATAGAACACAGAAAATATCAGCGCTCACAGTATGGATAACAGTTACCACACAACGGTTTCAGTGTAACTTATTTGACATATACCTGTATATTAGTAACAGATTGAGAAATAAAACATTTAATGTCCAAATTATTAGACCAATGATTATTATAGGTATACACTGTCCTCTTCTCTATAAAAATATGGTTAAATATACCACAAAAGAGTCAATCTTTGTATAGATGAGGTAGAATCAAGTTCTCTTGCAGCCTTTCTCCAAAAACAAAGTTACCAAGTATCTCCAAGGAGGTCTTAGTAGACTCTGAAGTAGGTAGAAGAAGGGAGGGGCGCACAGAAAGACCAGATCCTAGTGCAGTATATTATGGCAGCTTAGTAAAACACACACACTTATATACAGGTGGGCACTCACTTGGTACAACCTCAATCCATATGAGGTAAGATACTGGCGTGGAGGCTCTGTGTAGCCTGAGGTAGATACTAGAGTTGTTTCCCTCTGTTCAGCATAGCAGTCCGCTTCCCCTTTAAGACAGGTGTTCTCTCTCTCTGAAGAAGCGACCAATAGCGTTGTGAAACGCGTCAGGCTCCGCCCCCCCCGACACGAACACGCTCTATCAGTGTGGCACAGTAAGCATTAAGGCTGTTTGCGGTTAAGCACATTGTTGTGTTGTGTTATATGTTTTATTTATATTTTATATACAATACTGGGAATGTTTAACCAGTTTTTTTTATATTTTACAGTGAGATTACCAGTGTTTCTTTTGTGTGTGAGACACGCTGTTCTTATTAATAAAGCAATACCCTTTCACATACATTTGGTCTGCTCAGTCAGTTAGCGCCCCCCCCCCCCCCACCACTGCACTATCTGTCATTACACAGAAAGGGGATCCAGGAGATACAGACTGGTCCTTTGAATAGAAGGAGAAAGAGAACACCTGTCTTAAAGGGGAATCGGACTGCTATGCTGAACAGAGGGAAACAACTCTAGTATCTACCTCAGGCTATACAGAGCCTCCACGCCACTATGGATTGAGGTTGTACCAAGTGAGTGCCCACCTGTATATAAGTGTGTGTGTTTTACTAAGCTGCCATAATATACTGCACTAGGATCTGGTCTTTCTGTGCGCCCCTCCCTTCTTCTACCATATATATATACATATACATACATATACACACATCCACACATACATAAACACACATATGGATAAGTAGTGATGGAATTCAATTTATGAAATCTCGTTCAATAGAAAACCACTCAAGAAAAGAGAAAAGGATATAAGCAATACATTTTACCACAGACACACAGCTGTAGGGGCACTACCAGAAAGAGCTTCCAGGGTCCATGAGTCTTCAACTTTGAAAGGACACAAAAGTTAATAATCATCTTAAAGGGATACAAATCCCAATTTTTTTCTTTCATTATTCAGATAGAGCAAGCAATTATAAGCAAGTTTCTAATTTATTCCTATTATCTATTTTTCTTCGTTCTCTTGCTGTCTTTATTTGAAAAAGCAGGAATGGAAGGTTAAGAGCCAGCCCATTTTTGGTTCAGCACCTTGGTAGAGCTTGCTGATTGGTTACTAAATGTAGCAAACCAAACAGTAAGCTCTACCAAGGTGCTGAAATAAAAATGGTCCGTCTCTTAAGCTTACATTCCTGCTTCTTCAAATAAAGATAGCATGAGAATGAAGAAAAATTAATAATAGGAGTAAATTAGAAAGTTGCTTAAAATTGCATGCTCTATCTGAATCATGAAAGAAAAAAAAATGGTTATAGTATCCCTTTAAGTTTCTATTAAAAATCATTAATTATTAATCATAAAAAATACCAATCACTCTCCCCTTGGAAATGGCTCATTTGCTCCCTCTGAAAGCCCAGAAGGTCATATTCAAGTGCCATCCTGCAGCAGAAGTGTTTATTTGGAGCAGTGCATTAAACACTTTGTAATAACAAGACCTTTCTGTAGTCTTCAAATAAATGAACATACCAGTTGATTATAAACATTTTATGAGTGCATTAACACCTTATTTGCTGTAATTGATTTAAAAAAGCCAAACTCACCCTACATGTTGCCTTATTTGGAGTAGCCAATGCAGTCTTGTTACTGAAGAAGACAAGGCTTACCTTTGCCATTTTGTTAGCAAAATGTTAATTATTTTGCAATATCTTATCTCTGCTGTGGACACTTAAGGACAACGATGTAACAGGGTTAGGCTTATGAGATCTGCAGGGTGCTCTTCCAATTCTAAGAACTGGAATATTCACAATTACCAGATTTGAATCATAGGAAAATGGGCAAAATAAATAATGAACGTATCGGTATTTTTTTTAACTAAACATAATTACACATTTTATATTGCAATCCCAAAATGTTTAATTTCCCTTTATGTTCATTAGAGACTTTCTTGTTCCTTTAACTGTATAATTATTAAATTAAACTTTTAAGATTTTAATTAGTTTTACATCAATATTTCTAAACTGTGAGACATCACTTAACAGGGTGTGACATAAATATCAATGGTGCTCAATAGTCAAGTTTGACACAGCTACAACAGATGTGAATTATTTAGTGGTTAAATAATTCTAAATTGGAATTGCATCACAAAATATTGGTTTAAACAATAAAGCAAACTTTGGTCTTGTGAGCACATCACTTTATTTATGCAATGTACAAATGACAGGTGGTGAAAGATATAGGTGAGGCACCTGAATGTCAAATGGTTTCCTTAAGACCAAGCACACACCTAATATAACACAGGTATAGGCTAAGTTTGCTTGGACATTGTATGGTATCTTCCATGTAAAATGCTTACAATTCTTAAACATGCTATATTGCGATTTCAAAAATGTGTTCACTATCTCTTTAATTATGAGCAGTAAAAATAATTTGCAGTATTGTCTTACTCTGTGACCTCTGTATCTGCTCCCCAAACTCATATTTGTTGCTAGAAACACTCACACTCTCTTTGCATCTGTTCCCTCATACAAAACGCTCACTCCTTCGTTGTATCCTGATTCGTCAACACACTCCTAACCTGATCTCTCTGTCCTACTCATCAGATTGTCTTGCCCGCTATAACACACTCAAACACACACACACACACACACACTTGCCACCCCACTCTTATGTTTTTTATTAGTTTTTATTGACTTTACAATAAGATACAAAGAACGATATAAAAAAGTTACATACCAATCTTTCAATAAAAAATAAACTGCATAACTAACCCATGTTACCTACATATAACCACATTGTAGTATTATCATCTTATCCTTCTCAATTACAGCATTCAGACTTTCTATGTACGTTTACGGACTGACATAATCTGAAACTCAGTGCAGAAGCCAAAGAGAAGGTAGAAGGAGAGTAGGAAAAAGAAAAGGGAAGTGGAAGGATAAAAAGGAAGAGAACAAAGAAGGCAAAGAAGGAGGAGAGGACGGAGGGCTACCACCGAGAACTCCCAACCTCACCACAATAGGAAGTTAAGAGGGAGGAGTAAAAAATGGAAGAGAAGGTTGTGGCCCAAAGGGTATCAAAGAAGGCAACCGGAGTCCTCAACAGGACACCTCAGTATATGTGTCAGCTGACCTTTAACCATTCAAAATTAAAGGACAAGTAAATACCCTAGATTTGCATAATCACCAAATGAATGATAAAAAGACTAAGTTTTCCTGTAAAATTATTAAATAGAGCATTGGTTGTCTGTAGTGAATATCTCACCCCAAACAGGAATTTCCCAAATGTGCTCCCTCTTTTGACAAGGGTTTGATTATCTGACATTCATCATATGTGGAGCATGTTGCCACTCTCTCCACATTCTCGCCAGTAAAGACCATGATGTTGTCCATTTATGGTTTTCAATCTGGCTGGGGTAGGGTACCATCTTGTCAGAAGTTTAAAATGTAATTCTAATATTTATGTGGAGACTGAGGATCTATGTGTGCGGTAAAACATTTGTTTCAAAGAGTTAATTGTTATATATTCCCTTAATTTCTGTGTCTATCGGGTAATGTATGTACTTTACTAAGTAAATTGCTCATTAACCTCCAAGTTATTGATAGTGTCCCTTCAATGAGATGCGGGATAAACATAACTTCTTAAAGTCAGTCAGGTCTCTAAGGAAATCTGTTCGGTGTGGTGAGGTTTGTAATAAATGTAACAATAGGGAATATTTAAGCCAGTTGGCAAAAGTTACTCCTGTATTTCTTGCAAATCGTTTCTGGGTTTCAACTTGCTTTTATTCGTAAGAATACAAATTGGTACTAGGGCACTTCTTCCTCCACATCCTTCAATACCTAGTCCCAATACAAATTCCGCATTCAGTTATATAAGAGATAATGGGAATTTAGGGGAAGAGAGACCATTTAAGTAGTTGATTAATTAATCCCAGGTCTGAAAAACATTATTATTATTATTAATATTATATTATTATTATAGTTTATTTATAATGCACCAACGAATTCCGCAGTTCTGTCCATGGTTACAAATGACAAAAGTACAATGATACAAAAATTGTAAGAGAAGAAACAATTTATCAAACAAATACGGGAGAAATGGAGGGATCTATTCCCATGGGAACTTGCAATCTAGAAGGATAGGAGGGTGAGAAACATGAGGTGAGGACCGCAAGGGTGAGAATGATATTAGTATAGAGTTGGATGAGGGCATTTATTAGGTAAGTGGAATTCATTTGTTACTGAGTTGGGGGGTAGGCTTCCATGAAAACAAATAGTCTTTAGGGAGCGTTTAAAGGAGAACAGATTAGGGGAAAGTATGAGCGCGAGAGGAGGTGCGCTCCAGTGGGTTGGTGCCACACGAGAGAAGTCCAGAAGTCTAGCATGGGAAGAGGTGATGACAGAAGATGTAAATAGCAGGTCATTTTTTTGATCTCAGGGGCGTTGGTAAGGGCTTTTTAGGTCAGGGTGAGAATTTTGCATTTAATTCTGCTGTGAATGGGGAGCCAGTGAAGGGATTTACAGAGAGGTTCAGCAGATACAGAGCAACCGGAAAGGTGGATTAGCCTGGCAAAGGAATTTAGGATGGATTGAAAAACATGACCTATGTACTTTAGGTGTCCCTCAGAGAGCACCTACTTGTGGTCATTGCAAGAGTTGCAAACCAAGTGATACCAATTCGTTTGAATTGACCCCATTATGCCAGTCTAAATCCCTTTGGAGTACTATAGACAGATAATAAAAAGAGATATATATCCAATGGTCTATACATAGTCACGTTCGCTATTATAGGTTTGTGGAGGCCCCAAATGAAAACATTTATACATGTCTAGAGTTTTCTTAAGAAATGTAGGGATAACAAGAGAGGAGCAGACTGCATGATATAAAAGGTTCTAGGTAAGATTGTCATTTTGACAGTCTGTACCTTACCCCACCAAGAAATAATTATTATCAGTTATTTGTAAAACTCCAACAGGTTCCTGCAGCGCTAAGTTTTCCTTGACCAATCTTTAAAATCCGTCACAATAGATTTCAGTAGCTTTTGGTAATTCAACTCAAATAGTTTAGATGTCTGAGAAGCTACCTCAATACCAAGATGTTTAATTGAAGTGGTTTGTCGTTGTATGAACAAATCTCAGTTAATTTAGAGTATTCTATTGCAGGTAGGGTTATATTTAATATTTCAGATCAAAAAGTTTGAGTAACGACCAAATATTTCAAACTCAGTTAATAGATAAGGGAGAGATGTAACGGGGGAGGCCAGGGCACTAACACATCATCTGCGTACTTTGTGAACTTATATTCATTTTGTCCCAACCTAATTCCATGAATATTTAAATTTTTGCTAATGTTTGCTGCCAAAACTTTCATTCACCAAGATTACAAGTTGTGTGGTACGGCTAACCCGCTGAAAAATTGTCCATTGCGCGCAAAGCCTTTACGCAACTCTCCATTTCACACTCAAAAAATGACTTTTGGAGTGTGGAATTTTGAGGTCTCACGTATTACAGGTTGTGCTGTCTGGCTATAACGCTTGCGTTATAGATTTATACCACCACGATCCATTACGCAATCTGAGACCAGTAGTTATGGATTTTGCGAAACAAAAATGTATACTAACAACCATAAACTACCTATTATGTCCTAAACCGCCATCTCCCTGCATCGCAAATACTTTATTAAACTTATTAACCCCTAATCCGCCACCCCCCACATCGCCAACATGAAATAAACCTATTAACCCCTAAACCGCCGACCCCCCCCCCCACATCGCCAACACTAAATAAACCTATTAACCCCAAAACAACCGAACCGTCATATCGCCAACACGAAATAAACCTATTAACCACTAAACCGCGACCCCCCCCAACATCTGCAACACTAAATAAACCTATTAACCCCAAAACCACCGAACTGCCACATCGCCAACACTAAATAAACCTATTAACCCCTAAACCTAACACCCCCCTAACTTTAAATTAAACTTACAATATAAGTACCTTAAAATAAATAAAACTTACCTGCAAAATAAAAAAAAAACTATGCTTAAACTAGAAATTAACCTAACATTACTATATTAAAAAAATAAAAGAAAATAAAAATAAAAAACCTAAGTTACAAAGTTAAAAAAAGTAAATTTATGCTTACCTGATAAATTAATTTCTTCTATGGTATGACGAGTCCACGGATTTATCCTTTACTTGTGGGATATTATCCTCCTGCTAACAGGAAGTGGCAAAGAGCACCACAGCAGAGCTATCTATATAGCTCCTCCCTTAGCTCCACCCACCAGTCATTCGACCGAAGGTACAGGAAGAAAAAGGAGAAACTAAAAGGTGCAGAGGTGACTGAAGTTTAAAATAAAAAAATATAATCTGTCTTAAAATGACAGGGCGGGCCGTGGACTCGTCGTACCATAGAAGAAATTAATTTATCAGGTAAGCATAAATTTACTTTTCTTCTATAAGGTACGGCGAGTCCACGGATTCATCCTTTACTTGTGGGATACAATACCAAAGCTACAGGACACGGATGAACGGGAGGGACAAGACGGATGGTTAAACAGAAGGCACCACTGCTTGAAGAACTTTTCTCCCAAAAATAGCCTCCGAAGAAGCAAAAGTATCAAATTTGTAAAATTTGGAAAAGGTATGAAGCGAAGACCAAGTCGCAGCCTTACAAATCTGTTCAACGGAAGCATCATTTTTAAAAGCCCATGTGGAAGCCACTGCTCTAGTAGAGTGAGCTGTAATCCTTTCAGGAGGCTGCTGTCCAGCAGTCTCGTATGCCAAACGGATGATGCTTCTCAGCCAAAAAGAAAGAGAGGTAGCCGTAGCTTTTTGACCTCTACGTTTTCCAGAATAGGCAACAAACAAAGAAGATGTTTGACGGAAATCCTTGGTTGCTTGCAAGTAAAACTTTAAAGCACGAACCACGTCCAAGTTGTGCAACAGACGCTCCTTCTTAGAGGAAGGATTAGGACACAGAGAAGGAACAATAATTTCCTGATTGATATTCCTATTAGTAACAACCTTAGGAAGGAATCCAGGTTTGGTACTCAAAACCACCTTATCAGCATGGAAAACAAGATAAGGCGAGTCGCATTGCAACGCAGATAGTTCAGAAACTCTTCAAGCCGAAGAGATAGCAACTAAAAACAGAACTTTCCAAGATAGAAGCTTAATATCTATGGAATGCATAGGTTCAAACGGAACCCATTGAAGAACTTTAAGAACTAAATTCAGACTCCATGGCGGAGCAACAGGTTTAAACACAGGCTTGATTCTAACTAAAGCCTGACAGAACAACTGAACGTCTGGAACATCTGCCAGACGCTTGTGTAGTAGAATTGATAAAGCAGATATCTGTCCCTTTAAGGAACTAGCTGATAATCCCTTCTCCAATCCTTCTTGGAGAAAGGACAAAATCCTAGGAATCCTGATCTTACTCCATGAGTAGTCTTTGGATTCGCACCAATAAAGATATTTACGCCATATCTTATGATAAATTTTCCTAGTGAAAGGCTTTCGAGCCTGAATCAAGGTATCTATGACCGACTCAGAGAAACCCCGCTTGGATAAAATCAAGCTTTCAATCTCCAAGCAGTCAGCAGCAGAGAAACTAGAATTGGATGCTGGAACGGACCTTGAATCAGAAGGTCCTGTCTCAGTGGCAGAGTCCATGGTGGAAGAGATGACATGTCCACCAGGTCTGCATACCAAGTTCTGCGTGGCCACGCAGGTGCTATCAAAATCACTGAAGCCCTCTCCTGTTTGATTCTGGTAATCAAACGAGGAAGGAGAGGAAATGGTGGAAACACATAAGCCAGGTTGAACGACCAGGGTACTGCTAGAGCATCTATCAGTACTGCCTGAGGATCCCTTGACCTGGACCCGTAACAAGGAAGTTTGGCATTCTGACGAGACGCCATCAGATCTAATTCTGGTGTGCCCCATTGCTGAATCAATTGTGCAAACACCTCCGACTGACGACTTAGAAAATCCGCTTCCCAGTTCTCCACTCCTGGGATATAGATTGCTGATAAGTGGCAAGAGTGAGTCTCTGCCCATCGAATCATTTTGGTAACCACTATCATCGCTAGAGAACTCTTTGTTCCCCCCTGATGATTGATATATGCTACAGTCGTGATATTGTCCGACTGGAATCTTATGATTCTGGCCGAAGCCAGCTGAGGCCACGCCTGAAGCGCGTTGAATATCGCTCTCAGTTCTACAATATTTATCGGGAGGAGAGCCTCCTCCTGAGTCCACAAACACTGTGCTTTCAGGGAATTCCAGACTGCACCCCAGCCCAATAGGCTGGCGTCCGTCGTCACTATGACCCATGCTGGCCTGCGGAAACACATTCCCTGGGACAGATGATCCTGTGACAACCACCGAAGAAGAGAGTCTCTGGTCTCTTGATCCAGATTTATCTGAGGAGATAAATCTGCATAATCCCCATTCCACTGTTTGTACAAGAAAATTTAACATTTAACCCTTAATTGTGCAAACCGGATTGAATTAAGGCCTAAATCCGGAAAAAACACCCCCAGCACCTTGCCACAGCCCTGCTGTGGCACCTACCTGCCCTCAGGGATTGTAAATATGGGGTTAAAGCTTCGATTTGGCCCAAAACATCCACAAGGGCCCTCAGGAGTTGGAGCTTGCTGCTTGCTGAGTAAAAACAACTGCGCATCTGAGGCGCGAAAATAGGCCCCGCCCATCTAACTCAATGTCTCTACAGCCTCAAAGAACCGCACCAGAGCGGTTTTAAACTAGCCATGTGGGTTCTGAGACCCAAAAAATAAGCCAAGTGTACCCTCAATAAAGTTGCCCAAAAAACGTTATTGCCCACAAAACGTTAACAGCACTCCCAGTTCAGAAAACGTTTACCCACAAACATTCAAAACTCAGTGTCAACCATTCTTTAATTAGCCCCTTATGCAAGCTTAGTAATGCCTTTATATAGCTCTTAGGATTACTGCTTACCCTTACCCTCATGGGGATACTGTCAGCCTTTCTGAAATACACAGTCTCTCCAGAAAAAATGACTGAACATACCTCACTGCTATATAGCATGAAAACGTTCCTCATACTGAAGTTTCCTGTACTCCTCAGCCTCTGTGGGAACAGCACTAGATCTTAGTTACAAATGCTAAGATCATCATCCTCCAGGCAGAAGTCTTCATCCATCTGCTGCCTGAGAGTAAATAGTACACACCGGTACCATTTAAAACAAAAAACTCTTGCTTGAAAAAATTAAAAACGTATATTTTATCACCTCTTTCACTTTACCCTTTCTAGTACTTAGAGTAGGCAAAGAGAATGACTTGGGGGTGGAGCTAAGGGAGGAGCTATATAGACAGCTCTGCTGTGGTGCTCTTTGCCACTTCCTGTTAGCAGGAGGATAATATCCCACAAGTAAAGGATGAATCCGTGGACTCGTCGTACCTTATAGAAGAAATCCTTACACTACAAAAAATTTTAAAAAACCTAACATTACAAAAAAAAAACACCAAAATTACGAAATTTAAAAATAATATAACATTACGAAAAATAAAAAAAACACTAAGATTACAAAAAATATAAACGAAATTATCCAAAATAATAAAAATTAAACCTAATCTTATACCCCTTTAAAAATACCCCCCCCCAAAAAAATAAAAACACCCTCTAATCTAAACTAAACTACCAATAGCCCTTAAAAGGGCCTTTCGTAGGGCATTGCCCTACACTGCCACCACTATAATAAAGCTATTAACACCTAAACCGCAAGCCCCCACAACGAAATATACTAAAGTAAACTATTAACCCCTAAACCAAAAGCCTCCCCACATCGCAATAAACTAAATTAAACTATTTACCCCTAAACTGAACGCCCCCCTAACTTTATATTAAAATTACAATTTCCCTATCTTAAATTAAATTATAACTTAACTGTCAAATTAAAAAAACAAACTAAGTTTAAACTAACAATTAAACTAATATAATAATTAAATTAAAATTAAACTAACTATCAATTAAATTAAACATTAAAAAAATCATAACACTACTCTAAAAATGACAAAATATCTAATTACAAAAAATAAAAAAATACTAAGTTACAAAAAATAACAAACACTAAATTAGGGAAAATAACAAACAAAATTATCCAAAATAAAAAAGAATTACACCTAATCTAATATCCCTATCAAAATAAAAAAGCCCACCCAAAATAAAAAAAAACCCTAGCCTACAATAAACTACCAATGGCCCTTAAAAGTCCTGATCCAGGCGGTGAGAAGTCTTCATCCAGACGGCCTCTTCAATTTTCATCCCGGTGGCAAAGTCCTGATCCAAGTGGCGAGAAGCCTTCATCCAGGTGGCCTCTTCAATCTTCATTAAGGCAGCATCTTCTATCTTGATCCCGGAGGTCCATCCTGAAGACATCCGGCACGGAGCATCCTCTTCATTTTGGTCGCCGCCGTACACTGAATCTTCAATGCAAGATACGCAATCCAAGATGGCGTCCCTTGCATTCCTATTGGCTGAAAAATTTGAATCAGCCAATAGGATTTAAGCAGCTCTCATTCTATTGGCTTATTCGTATTAATAAAACACCACTTTTAGAATACTGTGAGTTATATACTTTTGCAATTGGTGTACCATGATGGGGGTAATTTTCATTCCTGGGCTGTCATAATGTCTCAAAGGTGACACTGGCCCAGAAAATCAATGTGCCAAATTTACATGTAAATGGGCAGGTATCATGTTTGGCCCTGTAACTTTCCTTATAAACCATAAATCCTGTACATGGGGGGTATCGTTATGCTCGTGAGACATCGCTAAATGCAAATATGAGTGTTTTAGCAGGAAAACCATATAAGTATGATGAAAAGTGCAGTGTTTGAGTGAAAAACTCAAATAAAATGGCCATTAAATTTGGCCAGCTGTTGTGACTAAGTGACTGGACATATCCACCTTTGAAATACCCTGGGTTGTCTACTTTTACAAATGGTATGCCATGATGGGGTAATTTTCATTCCTGGGCTGCCATAATGTTTAAAAAAAACTGAAAATCGATGTGCCAAATTTCCATGTAAATGGACAGACCCCATATATTTGTCTCTGTAACTTCCCCAAAAAAATATACATGGGGGGGGGTAATGTTGTAATCGTAAGAAATTGCTGAACACAAATATAGGTGTTTTATTGCAGCAAAATCTATCAAGATTATGAAAGTTGCATGGAAAACAAAGGACTAGATTACAAGTAGAGCACTAATTTATCACACACGATAACCAGCCATTACAAGTGGCTGGTTATTGCTACCACAAGCTTGCGGTAGCAATTAGCGCTCACAAACTTAACCAGAGGTCAAACCTCTGATTATTATTTTTTAAAGTGCCCCAAAAATAACATGTGAGGTCCCTTGTAGTTTTTTTTTTTTTTTAAACTGCACTAGGCAGTATTTTGGGGGATAAAGTTGGTGGGAGTGGGGTGTTAGAAAAAAAGTCACTGAAAAGTGCCTTTACATTGCAGTCTATGAGGACTGTGTGTTCCAAGCAAATATATATGTATATGCTTATATACATATATATTTATGTGTTAATATGTGTATATATACACATATTAACACATAACTATATATGTATATATTCATATACATTTATATTTGCTGCCCATCACTGTGAGACTTACCCACTTCACTACGCTAGTTCTCATGCTGCGCAAAACTTTCATGCAATTGTGGGCGACTTCAGATACCAGCACACAATTGTGTGCGCTGGTATTACGAGTGGAGAGCAAATATCGCGCATGTGAAAGCGCAATATTGCACTCCACTCGTAATCTGGTCCAAAATTTTCTCACACTTAGATTGTATTCATTTCAAATTATAATTGATATATAAATAATTGGTGTTAAAAGAAAGCTCTATTTGTCCTATAAAAAAACAATATATATAAAATTAGGTGCACCCACACTTAAGAGGTAAATTATGGTTGAATAAACAAATAGATCAAACTCTAGGTTTTGATTATGTTCAGAAATTGGACCATTGACTGTCTTGAAGGGGTTAATAATAATTGTCTGTAAGAGTCATCAAGACTGTTACACTCTGTGGTGCTTTCTTTATTTTTTATATTTTGTGCATTTTTTTTCTAAGGACAGAGAAATCTAGCATATTAAAGCTATACAGAACAATGTAAAAAACATAAATTATGCTTACCTGATAATTTAATTTTCTTCTGTATGAGGAGAGTCCACGGCATCATTCCTTACTGTTGGGAAATACTGAGCCTGGCCACCAGGAGGAGGCAAAGACACCCCAGCCAAAGGCTTAAATACTCCCCCTACTTCCCTCATATCCCAGTCATTCTGCCACGTGAAAAAGGAACAGTAGGAGAAATATCAGGGTATAAATGGTGCCGGAACAGAAAACAAAATTAAATTTTGGTCTGCTCATCGGAGTATACCGGCAGGGGCCATGGACTCTCCTCATACAGAAGGAAATTAAATGATCAGGTAAGCATAATTTATGTTTTCCTTTTTAATATGAGGAGAGTCTACGGCATCATCCCTTACTGTTGGAAAAACTATACCCAAGCGCTAGAGGACAATGGATGGTAAAGGGAGGGGTAAAGAAAGGCAGACCCTAATCTGAGTGCACCACAGTCTGCAAAACTTTTCTCCCAAAAGCTTCAGCCAAAGCAAAAACGTAAAATTTGTAGAATCTTGAAAAAGTATATAAGGAGGACTAGGTAGCCGCCTTACAAATCTGATCCATAGAGGCCTCGTTCTTAAAGGCCCAAGAGGAAGCTACCGCTCTAGTGGAATGAGCCATAATCCTTTGAGTCCTGCTGACTCATAAGCTAAGCGAATAACACTCCTCAACCAAAAAGATAAGGAAGTCGAAGAGGCCTTCAGACCCTTACGCTTCCCAGAGTAGATAAACAAGGAAGAAGTTTGTCTAAAATCCTTAGTAGCTTGAAGATAAAACTTCAAAGCTCAAACATCCAGATTATGAAGTAACCGTTCCTCCGAAGAAGAAGGATTAGGACACAAGGAAGGAACCATAATCTCCTGATTGATGTTACAATCAGACACCACCTTAGGTAGAAAACCCAAGCGGGTACGTAGGACAGCCTTTTCAGTGTGGAACACCAGATAAGGAGGCTCACATTGCAAGGCAGCCATTTCCGAAACTCTGCGTGCCGACGCAATAGCCAATAGAAAAAGAACCTTCCAGGACAACAATTTAATGTAAACCGAATGCATAAGGCTCACACGGAGCCCGTTGCAAAAACTTAAGAACAAGATTCAAACTACAAGGTGGAGCAATAGATCTAAACACAGGTTTGATCCTAAACAGAGCCTTAATGAAGGATTGCACGTCAGGGAGCTCTGTGAGCCTCTTGTGCAGCAAAACAGAAAGGGCCGAAAATCTGTCCCCTCGGGGAACTGGCAGAAAGGCCCTTCTACAGACCTTCCTGGAGAAACTAAAGAATCCTGGCAGCCTTGACCTTATGCCAGGCAAAACCACGCTCTTCACACCAGAATAAGTAAGCTTTCCACACTTTATGATAGATGCGACGAGTAACAGGCTTACAAGCCTGAATGAGTGTCAATAACCCTCTCCGAGAAACCTCTCTTGGCTAAGACTAAGAGTTCCATCTCCATGCAGTCAGCCTCAGAGAATCTAGATTTTGATGAACAAAGGGACCTTGTTCCAGCAGATCCCTGCGACAAGGTAACTTCCATAGAGGAGATGAAGACATCCCCACCACGTCCGCGAACCATATCCTTTGTGGCCACGATGGAGCAATCAGTATCACTGATGCTTGCTCCTGCTTGATGCGGGCCACTACACGAGGGAGAAGTGGTAACGGTGGAAAAATGTAAATTAGATTGAACCTCCAAGGCACTGCTAATGCATTTGTTGGCTCCACCTGAGGATCCCTGGACCGCGAACCATATCTATGTAGCTTGGAATTCAGCTGAGACGCCATGTGATCTATCTCCAGTGTCCCCCATCTGTTGCAAATCTCCACAAACACCTCGGGATGGAGAGACCATTCCCCCGGATGAAAGGATTGTCTGCTGAGGAAATCCGCATCCCAGCTGTCCAGACCCGGAATGTGGATTGCTGATAGTGAACAGTTGTTGGCCTCCACCTACTCCAGAATCCAAGATACTTCCCTCATTGCTAGGGAGCTTCTCGTTCCCCCCTGATGCTTAATGTAAGCCACCGAGGTTATGTTGTTTGATTGGAATCTGATAAACTGGGAGGAACCCAAAAGAGGCCAAGCCTTCAGAGCCTTGATGATCGCTCGAAGTTCAAAATGTTGATCGGGAGGAGAAATTCCTCTCAAGTCCACAGGCCTTGTGCCTTCCTGGCACCCCAAACAGCTCCCCATCCTGAGAGACTTGTGTCAGTAGTCACAATCTCCCAGGATCGTCTCGAAGTATGTCCCTTGGGACAGGTGAACTGGACAGAGCCACCAGGAGAGAGATTCTCTCGACCAATTGTCCAGAGAAATCTGTTGAGACAGATCTGAATGATCGCTGTTCCACTGTCTCAGGATGCACAGCTGATACTTTGTGTATTGGAACATGAAGGTAAGCATCCTTCAGATCTATCGTGGTCATGAACTGTCCTTCCTGAACTAAGGGAAGGATGGACCTTATCGTCTTCATCTTGAAGAGGGGACAAATAGGAATTTGCAGATAGAAGGGAGAAAAAAGGAGGCGCCACAATAGTGTGAGATTGTAGATGAAAGAGACCCCCACAATACGATACAGAATCACTTACTAGATTGCAAGCACTTGAGAAGTGCCACAGGTGCAGACTGAACCATTAAAAGCTGTCCAGCGAGCTTATCCTCACGATCGAAGAGCCAGAGGGTTAACTTCAAAGTCCCCCACACATACTGAAGTTGGAGATGAGCCAAACTTGTTTGTGAAATCCCAATCTGGGAAAAATACAGCTCCCAAAAAGCTCAAGCCGGTAAAGGTGTAAAAATCGTCTGATAAAAACAGTATAATAAAACAAGCGTGATGACAGCAAGGTTAAAATATAACAATTAAGTTTATTATAACCTAATACACTACGCGTTTCCCGGTCACAACAACCGTTTCATCTGATGATGGGACCACAAAAAGGTTTGATTAGTATTCCAGACCTCTTTCTGCAAGAGGTAACAGGGAAAATGACTCCCAGGGAGGAGAGATCCCTCCCGAACCCTAGAAAGGCCTCTCTCTTTTCTGGCATTGACGACAGGTTTGACAAGAGTAATCTGCCCCTGGGTGGACTTGAAACCTATCCTGTATCCCTGAGCAATGACCTCCAGGACCCACGGGTCTTGCACGTCCTCAAACCAAGCTTCCGAAAAGAGTGACAGTCTGCCCCTTATAAGATCCAGAGCTGGATCGGGGGCCGCCCCTTCATGCTGACTTTGTCTCGGCGGGCTTCTTGTTGTTGAGCCGGCTTCCAAGTCCCTTTGGATAGCTTGGGCTTTGTGGAGGGTTGCTGACGTTGAGATTTATCCGAAAAAAAGGAACGAAAATTAGGACCTAGTCCCTTAGGTTTGTTCTTCTTATCCTGCGGTAAAAAGGCACCTTTGCCTCCAGTAACCATGAAGATAATCGAGTCCAGGCCTGGACCAAATAGAATATTTCCCTTAAATGGGAGGGAAAGAAGTCTTGGTTTTCGAAGTCATGTCTGCAGACCAGGACTTCAGCCAGAGTGCCCTACGGGCTTGAACAGAAAAAACTGAATCCTTGGCATTCAGGAGAATAATTTGCATCACAAATAAAAGAATTAGCCACCCTTAATTCTTTCTTGGATCACGTCGAGGAGACCCTCCACCTCGATCAACTGAGATAAAGAGTCGCACCAGTAGGTAGCTGCTCCAGCAACCGCAGCAACAGCCGCTGCCGGTTGAAACAAATATCTTGTATGTTGGAACAGCTTTCTTAACAGAGTTTCTATTTTCTTATCCATGGGCTCTTTAAATGACGAACTAACCTCAAGCGGGATAGTAGTGTGTTTAGCAAGCGTGGAGATAGCGCCATCCACCTTGGGGATGGAACCCCACAACTCCAATTGAGAGTCCGGAACCGGGAAAAAATTTTTTAAAAGAAGGGGAAAATTAAGAACCAATTCTTTCCCATACATTCTTAATAATGATCGCCATCTTTACAGGAACCGGCAAAGTCTGTGGTAAACCCTCTCCTCATAGACCTTATATAATTTAGGAATCAAAGGTTCCTCAGGCAATTCAGGCTCTGGAACCTCTAACGTAGCCAAAACTTCCTTTAGCAGAAAGCGTAAATGTTCAATCCTAAATCTAAAGTCTGGTTCCTCCGCAGCTAAAGGCTTAGAAGCAGCAGATTCCAACCCAGAAAGAGCACCCTCTGAAGTATCAGAGGCGTCTTCATCTTTGGAGAATCTTGTAACAGATAAATCCAATAATCTAGTAGATGACCCCTGGGAAGAATAGCAATATTTGACCTTTGGTTTGCACCTAGCAGGGTGAGGTAAAGCACTAAAGGCCGCAGACACTGCCATTTGTAACTGCTCAGCAAAGTCTGGCGGTAAAAGGGTCCCTCCAGATGGAGGATTAGGAGTGCTACGGGAAGCTGCATGTGTATTAGGAGATGACTGTAGAGTGCGCACCTCACGGGACAGAGACCCCTCCAAAGTGGACGGCTCAGTGGTATCAAACATATTAACTTTCTTTGATATGATTACTTTATCAAGGCATGTGGAACATAATTGAGCAGGTGGGATTACTGCGGCCTTCTCACAATACAGACAGGTATTCGACTTAGGTAAAGAGGGAGTACCCTCTAACGCATCAGAATCCTCTATATCTTGCGCTTATAAAGCAGACTATTGAATAATAAGATAAAACAGTACCTTTATACCCCCAATGGCTGAGGCACTCACCACCTCCTATGACCCAGGCCAAACAGAGAAACCACTTCTTATCCGGTAAACTGCACAGTCAGGAAAGACGGAATCAGTGTGACCACAACTGGTCACATGGTGTGCAATGTAGGACCGCCCCTGCTATAACAGGAAAAAAGCGTGCCAAGCCTTTCAGGCTGCGCAGCTTCCAAAAACGAAAGTAAAACCTGTACGTTCCAACACCTACCTGAGCCTCATCTCACATATGTCGCAGCATAATCATAATAAAGTAAAAATATGTGATTAATTCCCCTGTTCAATAATCCCCCTCCAGAGATATTAATCCTTGATTCCATACAGATACAGTCTTATCCCACCAAGTAAGGTCATAGCATTTTGTTATGGGAATTGGTCACAGTGGCACATCTTCCCTTTACTGAGTATACCAGCACAGCCATATCACTTCCTCCTACCTTCTCTCCTTTACACTCTCTATGTGTCCCAATAAAGCAATCATACTGTGCACAGGTGACCCAGCCCCAGGGTAAATTACGGTTTTGAGCAACTCACACAAGGTGTACACGTGCCTATCTTGTTCCAAATTATATTTTACAGCATGTCTGTTGATGCCCTCGGACCTCCCCAGTATTCCTCAGAACTGCCACTCACTCTATTAAGGGTCCAAGCTATGACTTGGTAGCCTCTGCTCCTTGCCGTTTTCTGCGTCTGACTTGCTTCTAGACCTTCTGACCTGCATACTGCCTCTAGTTGACAATTACATGTATAGTGTGTCTTATTGACTGCTACCTAAATAGGTCCTTCAGTATTTAGCTGTACTAAGCTGCCAACTTGGATTGTACCTACTACTAATGTTGGCTAATATGAGGCTCCTTCCACTGACTGACCACTAATGAAAACCCTGACATTAAGCTTACAAAATGAAATATCTTCCCTTTTGTGCTAAAAATTAAGATAATGGGTCTGTATATTTTCAGTTTTATTTGCTGTATTATCTTCTAGCCTATGGATAGTCAATTCCACAAATTTATGTTGCTGTCCCTTTAAATGTTTGGTAGACGGTAATGAACAAATCAGGAGAGGGTTACTAATCAGAAAAGGATATATATATATATATATATATATATATATATATACACACATACACACACACATACATACATACATATACACATACAAACCCCAGGTGAGCCCAGCACTCTTTGCAATAAACAGGTATTTTGGCGCTGGAATGACCGTAATAGGCGGGATCAGACTGATATACTACAGGAAAGTTCTTCTCTGTGAAAAACATTAGTGGGCTAAATGAAGCTGCACCCAGGTGGTAAATCGCCATAGAACAGGCTAACAATATTATTGAGCCAGTTGTTCGTTCCTGTGAGTGTGCTTCTCTGTGTGTGTATTTAGTCTCCCTTTGGGAAAAAGGGGATACTAGATGTGGACTCCTTGCTCAGTGTGCTTAGAGGAATATGGCTACACCTTACTGACAAGGCCCAATAAAAGCCGAAATTTTCGTCTGGGGTTGCTGTGTTCCTTGTTCAGAGAGGAATTGCCTGGTATTTCGGCGCTGGACTGACCGCAATAGGCAGGATCAGACTGATATACTACAGGAAAGTTCTTCTCTGTGAAAAGCATTACTGGGCTAAATGAAGCTGCACCCATATATATATATATACATACATACATACATACACACACACATACATACATATACACATACAAAACCCAGGTGAGCCCAGCACTCATTGCAATAAACAACCACTGTGGTGCATTTCAAAAGCATTCATAAAGTTCAAAATTGGAAAAGCACTCGTCCGGATTTGTACAGAAAATATAACGTTTTCGGGGGTTGCCCCCATCCTCAGATACAAGTATATATATATATATATATATATATACACACATACATACATACATGCGATGAGAGTGGGAAGTGATGTCACCAGATTGGGGGCGGGGCTTAGGTCCGTTTGGCTGTGTCGCAGTTAGTTAGTGAGATCAATGCTACCAGATGTATGTTCCCATGCTCTAAAATAGAGTTGTACCATCCTTGCTGTGTCCTGCATGTGTCCTGCATCTCATGACATGGTGTCAGAAGTTCTTGCCTGCGCTTCTGTTTCCTGATCGATGTCAAAGTTTACCTCACCTGAGACTTTTGACTTCTCTCAGCCTGCAGCTTGGCCCACATGGCGTCAGCGGTTTCAGCGCTTCAGGATTGCTTCCAAGCTGGAAAAGGAGAGTGGTGAAGTACAAGTTAATTCTCTTTTATACTCTATGGGGAAAGATGTGGAGCCAGTGTTCAATGCTTTTACTTTCCAAGAAGGGGAAGAATCTGACTTTGAAATAGTTATGAATAAACTCAGTGCCCACTTTGTGCCCCAAAGGAATGTGATTCATGAGAGGGCTTGTTTTCACAAACGTGCTCAGCATGTGGGAGAATCTGTGGAGTCATTTGTGCGCAGCCTGTATGAACTAGCTGAATTCTGTGAGTTTGGTGTTGCTAAAGAAGAGCAAATCAGAGACAGAATAGTTATTGGAATTGCAAATGCTGAAATCTCACTGAAGCTACAGTTAGAGTCTGATTTAACATTAGATGGGGCTATTAGGATGGCCCGCCAGAGTGAACTGGTGAAAAAGCAAAGTGCTGATCTGAGGTCTGAGAGTATAGTGGATGAAGTGCAGCAGTTCAGGAGAGCTGCTAGTGAAAGGCACAGTGTGAGCGGTAGACCTAGGGCAACAGATAGGCCCAGAAGTGGATGGGCGCAGCATGCCCGATGCACACGGTGCAACCGTGCACTTGATCTGAGTGTCATATGCCCTGCTAAAGACAAAAGATGTAGAAAATATAACAGGTCCATAGTCCTGGTGGCTGCATTGATTGTGCGGGGAAATTTCTTGCCAGCTGCAAGTACAAGCAAAGGAAATTCACCATGTGGGTGCATGTGATTAGAGGTCAGTGTGTTAAAAACATATTGAGCAGAAAAGCAGCCTGTGGTTTGGGCCTCGTGGCCAGAGTGAATGAGATCTCAGTAGATATGTTTGGTGAATTGGGCCTACTGAATTGCAACCCAGTCCGTATATCACTTAAAGGTTACGCAGTCCTAAACAGCATTACCCCTCCCCGCTCATGCCTCAAGTGGAGAAGGAGCTTCTGCGTATGAAGAATATGGGGGTTATTGATGAGGTTGTTGAAGCAACTGACTGGTGAGCCCCCATTGTGCCCGTTGCAAAGAAAAACGGGAAGGTACGCATCTGCGTAGACTTCAAAAGGCTGAATGAGGCGGTGAAGAGAGAGAGATATGTGCTGCCGACACTTGAAGACATAGCTCCGAAATTGGCGGGGGCGAAGTTCTTCTCTACATTGGATGCTTCTAGCGGCTTCTGGCAGATACTTCTAGATCCAAAGTGATGCAAACTGACTACCTTCATTACACCAGTAGGTCGGTTTTGTTTTTGCAGACTCCCCTTCGGGATATCCTCTGCTCTTGAAATCTTCCAAAGAAAAATTAGTTCTCTCTTAAGAGACCACATGGGCACGGCAGTCGTCATGGACGACATCTTAGTGTATGGGTCTACATTGGAGGAACATGATCAGCGATTGAGCTGTGTGCTGCAGACTATCATAGAGTCCGGGCTGAAGCTAAACAAAGAGAAATGCCATTTTGGGAAAGCTGAGTTATGTTACTTTGGGCATATCATCAATGGGGATGGCATCAAGCCAGACCCCGAGAACATTTGTGCTATTGAACAGATGAAAAATCCTTCTGATGTACATGAGGTGAGACAAATATTGGGCCTTGTGCAGGTTCCTTCCAGATTTATCCACAATACTACAGCCTATCACAGAGTTGCTAAAGAAAGATGTTGCCTGGGTCTGGGGACCTTTACAGGAAGAATCTGCCCCAGTGTTGGGGTTCTACGACCCTTCCAAAAAGACTGTGGTCAAGCAGTTATGGATTAGGGGCCGCCCTCCTGCAGCTGAATGAAAACAAACTACAGCCCATTGCCTACTGTTCCCGCACACTGACGGCTGCTAAATCAAAATACGCTCAAATTGAGAAAGAGTGCCTGGTTGCAGTTTGGGCCTGTGAGCGCTTTCACCTAGTGGGTTTAGAGAAATTTAGTCTGGAGACTGATCATAAACCACTAGTCCCTCTAATTAATTCCTATGATATTGACAAAACACCCCTAAGATGCCAGAGACTTCTAATGAGGCTTCTCAGATTCAACGTCCAGGCAGTGCATGTGCCGGGGAAACAACTGGTTGTGGCAGATACACTATCCAGGCTCCCGCTGGCTGCTGCTGAATAGTCTTCAACGGAATCAGATGTGAAAGTGTATGAAGATTCAGTTCTGGCCTCCAAATCCATTTCTTCAGGGAAGCTAGAACAAATAAAGAAAGAGACATATTTAGATACAGACCTTCAAGAAGTTATAAAGTACATAAAGGAAGGTTGGCCCGAGAGTCGGGCAGCCTGGATGTCCTTAAGTTCTTACCAGTCAGAAAGGTCGAAGCTCACGGAGCTGGATGGGTTGGTGCTGTTCCAGGACTGCATTGTTATTCCTGTTAGCATGCGGCAGGAGATGTTAAACAGGATTCACGATGGCCACTTAGGCATTACAAAGTGCAGAGAAAGGGCAGCTACGGCTGTATGGTGGCCTGGAATCAGTTTCGACATTGCAAGCCATATGTCTAAATGTGCCTTTTGCCGGGAACGCCGGCCTACTCAGAGAAGGGAGCCCTTGATTTCTACTTCGCTGCCTGCAGGCCCGTGGCAGAAAATAGCTGCTGATTTGTGCGAACTGTACGGGAAAAAGTTCTTAGTCGTGATCGACTACTATTCCAGGTATTTGTAAATTGCACCTTTGAATGAAATCACAAGTCAAGCCATTATCACTCGTCTCAAGAGCTTGTTCGCCCGGTGGGGCATACCAATGGAACTGGTTTGTGATAACGGAATGCAGTTCGCTTCCACAGAGTTCAGTTCTTTCAGCAGGGAATATGATTTTATACATTCCACGTCTAGTCCACATTACCCGCAGGCCAACGTAATGGCTGAAATGGCAGTTCAAAAAACAAAATTCATTTTGAAGCAATCTGAGCCGTACCTGGCCCTCTTGTCCTATAGGGCGACTCCCATTCAAGCCATGGGGTTTAACATGGCACAGCTGATGCTAGGACGCCAGATTTGCCCCACCTTACCCTCTGTGGGTGTCTTCCAGGCAACTAGCTCTATTCCTCGGGATAAAGTCCTTAGGAGGAATGAAGAGGCAAAAAGGGGCTATCGATTCTTCTACGACAGGAGACATTCTGTGAGGCCCTTGCAGGAGCTGAATGCAGGGCAAAGTGTCAGAATTAAACTGGTTGATGATAAGAAATGGAAGACGCCTGCTACGGTAATTGGACGCTCTCCAGAACCAAGGTCTTATGTAGTCCTTACTGATGGAGGGACAGTTACATGCCGTTACCGAAAACATCTTCAGCCTGTACCTGGGAGTTTGGAACTGGATGCCTCAGTACCACCGCCGGTGGGATCCCCTTTTTTAAAAGGGGTGCCTTCCCCTCAGCAAGATCACAGTGGGGATATGTCTTTGCCTCCAGCGGACTCTCAATCACCTTCTTCTGTATCAGAGGACAGTTCATGTAGAGTTACATCAAGCGGAAGAGTGGTGAAATTTCCGGCCCGATATCGGGATTAATTTTAATTAGAACAGTGACCGGAAGTATGGGCAGAATAATCCCATGGTCACTGTGGACTAGGGTAGTTTACCCTGATGTTCAAGTCAGGATGTAATTCATGTTGTTTATATTTTCTGTAACTTGTTATTTGTTATATACTATACAAAACTGTTGTTGTATACCTTGTTATTTGTTATATTCAAATGAAATTTTTTTTGAATGCTTTGTCCTTTGAAAAGGGGGAAGATGTGATGAGAGTGGAAAGTGACGTCACCAGATTGGGGGCCGGGCTTAGGTCCATTTGTCTGTGTCGCAGTTAGTGAGATCAATGCTACCAGATGCATGTTCCCATGCTATACAATAAAATAGAGTTTCACCATCCTTGCTGTGTCCTGCATCTCATGACAATACACACATACAGAGAGAAGCACTCACACAGGAACGAACAACCGGCTCAATACCATATCAGTCTGATCCCACCTATTAAGGCCAGTCCAGTGCCGAAATACCAGATATATATATATATATATCCTACACACACACACATATATATATATATATATATATATATATATATATATATATATATATATATATATATATATATATATACACACACGCAGAGGCGTAACTAGAAACATCAGGGCCCCGGTGCAAGAATCCATGAAAGCCCCCCCCCCCTCAAATTTTTTTTATTTTTATACATTTTTTTTTTTTTTTTTTTATTATTTGTAACATGCAACACAGTAAAAAAAATAATTTAAGCATGTCAACTTACACTTAAAATGAGAAAGGGACAAACACTACTGTACTGTGTGACCAAGGAAGGAATATAGTGACTCAGTGACTGACATCATCAAGCACTCATGTGTTAATGTTTAGAAAACAACATAGCACAGGCCTGCACATGGTGTGTAGATTATATATATATATATATATATATATATATATATATATATATATATATATATATATATATATATACATACACACACACACATACATACACACACACCTATATATATATATATATATATATATACAGGGAGTGCAGAATTATTAGGCAAGTTGTATTTTTGAGGATTAATTTTATTATTGAACAACAACCATGTTCTCAATGAACCCAAAAAACTCATTAATATCAAAGCTGAATATTTTTGGAAGTAGTTTTTAGTTTGTTTTTAGTTTTAGCTATTTTAGGGGGATATCTGTGTGTGCAGGTGACTATTACTGTGCATAATTATTAGGCAACTTAACAAAAAACAAATATATACCCATTTCAATTATTTATTTTTACCAGTGAAACCAATATAACATCTCAACATTCACAAATATACATTTCTAACATTCAAAAACAAAACAAAAACAAATCAGTGACCAATATAGCCACCTTTCTTTGCAAGGACACTCAAAAGCCTGCCATCCATGGATTCTGTCAGTGTTTTGATCTGTTCACCATCAACATTGCGTGCAGCAGCAACCACAGTCTCCCAGACACTGTTCAGAGAGGTGTACTGTTTTCCCTCCTTGTAAATCTCACATTTGATGATGGACCACAGGTTCTCAATGGGGTTCAGATCAGGTGAACAAGGAGGCCATGTCATTAGATTTTCTTCTTTTATACCCTTTCTTGCCAGCCACGCTGTGGAGTACTTGGACGCGTGTGATGGAGCATTGTCCTGCATGAAAATCATGTTTTTCTTGAAGGATGCAGACTTCTTCCTGTACCACTGCTTGAAGAAGGTGTCTTCCAGAAACTGGCAGTAGGACTGGGAGTTGAGCTTGACTCCATCCTCAACCCGAAAAGGCCCCACAAGCTCATCTTTGATGATACCAGCCCAAACCAGTACTCCACCTCCACCTTGCTGGCGTCTGAGTCGGACTGGAGCTCTCTGCCCTTTACCAATCCAGCCACGGGCCCATCCATCTGGCCCATCAAGACTCACTCTCATTTCATCAGTCCATAAAACCTTAGAAAAATCAGTCTTGAGATATTTCTTGGCCCAGTCTTGACGTTTCAGCTTGTGTGTCTTGTTCAGTGGTGGTCGTCTTTCAGCCTTTCTTACCTTGGCCATGTCTCTGAGTATTGCACACCTTGTGCTTTTGGGCACTCCAGTGATGTTGCAGCTCTGAAATATGGCCAAACTGGTGGCAAGTGGCATCTTGGCAGCTGCACGCTTGACTTTTCTCAGTTCATGGGCAGTTATTTTGCGCCTTGGTTTTTCCACACGCTTCTTGCGACCCTGTTGACTATTTTGAATGAAACCCTTGATTGTTCGATGATCACGCTTCAGAAGCTTTGCAATTTTAAGAGTGCTGCATCCCTCTGCAAGATATCTCACTATTTTTGACTTTTCTGAGCCTGTCAAGTCCTTCTTTTGACCCATTTTGCCAAAGGAAAGGAAGTTGCCTAATAATTATGCACACCTGATATAGGGTGTTGATGTCATTAGACCACACCCCTTCTCATTACAGAGATGCACATCACCTAATATGCTTAATTGGTAGTAGGCTTTCGAGCCTATACAGCTTAGAGTAAGACAACATGCATAAAGAGGATGATGTGGTCAAAATACTCATTTGCCTAATAATTCTGCACTCCCTGTATATATATATATATACACACACACTTTCATCCAAGGTAATCCTGACAATCTGGCATGTATGGAAATTAAAAATAGAGTGAATTCACACTTACTAGCATACAAATGAAACCATTAAAGTCCCTAATTATATTACACTACAATGGTTTCCCTTTAATTATTTTAGTTTAATTATTAGTTCTCCAGTGATTTTGTATGGGTCTACTAGCAAATGTACATTGTTTGTTTATAGCAAGTCTACAAGGGAATTGTGCTACACATATTAGGAGCACTATATGTTACAAGACCATTATAATTGGAAAATCACATGATCTATTTCATTAGAGCATGCCATTTTAAGACTAGCAACCCTGCACCTCTATATGTTTAACTAAGGAACACCCCTTAGCATTTGTGGGGCCTACCCTGTCCAAGCATTGTGTGTTCTATATAATGAATAAATAACACTATATATTACAGCTCCTAATACCATAAACATTTCTAACCACCTATGTTCATAGCGCTGCGGAACCTGTTAGTGCTCTACAAATACCTGATAATAATAACTACAGTAAATACAGGTTGTGCATTGCAACTTCACATACTCTTACCCCTGACAGTGTGGGGACCCCAAAAGCCTGGGCAGGTGTCCCTCTCGCCCTGCCCAACAAAGGGGTTAAACAATGTTTGTTTGTTTTTTATATAGTGCCTTGGTTTAAAAATGTTGTACTTCAATAATTAATAAGTTAAAAATTAAATGTTTTTTTTCTTCTTATAACAAAAAACTTCAAAACCTGTTAAGCAAAACGAATAGAACTAATATGTTAATACTAAGTGGTATCAATCTGATCATGATAGAAAATATGCAGGTTTAACTGAAACATATTTCTTTAAAAATGGAACAGAATGTTTAATATTAACGCTGCATTGGTTTTCAGTGTAAAAATGTCACCTGCATAAAAATGTTCTCAATCACTCTGATAGAGCTGAAAACAACACTGCCTGCAACATATTCCCTAATGTTTTATTTGCACACTACTGTAGTTTACAGTAATATCTGCTCTGGATAGCTTGCAGGCAGACGCTGTCAGTTCAGGGTCAACACCAGTGTATGCACAAGAAAGCACATTTGAAAGGCAGGAAAAAAACCCTGAAAGAAGGGTTGTCTCAGTCTGTTACTAACAATGAGATGAGAACATTTCCATTTATATAATGGCACCCCCTCCCCCTAAAAAGAAATACACCTATAAATATGTATTAACATGCACAGGAAACTTTACATTTGGCCTGATTTTCCTACTTGTGAATTAGCTGGATCTGTTCCTAGGGTCACCACCACCTTTCATGAAATAAAAACCAGCAATGCTAATAATTGGCATATATACATAATTACAAGCTAAAGCTCCTAGGACTAACTAACTAGCATTCCAATACACTTCAATGCGTTTAACTTAAGCCTCCGCCACAAGTCAAAGTACTAAACTACCTGAGGAATATATTGCTGCCAACTTTGAATTTCACTACATACCACCACCTCTGCTGCCTCTAAAACTTCCCGCTCTGTGAATTCAGCGCAATATGCGCTCAAATTCCCTTACTGACACTGTCCTTCATGTCCTGTCATGCGCGCGCACCCATGCAACACAACAGTGCCTACGAGTAAACTTTTTTTTTACAGGGGGCCCGAGACTGGGGGGAGGGGCGCATCATGGAGGAGCGTTAGAAAAGCGGCAGGCCTCTATGCAGCTGAGCGCCTGCCGGCTACAATGCACACAGTTATTTATTGTGTACATTTAGGAGCAGGGCTGTTGTTGCATCTGCTGGGCGGTAGGGCCCCTCCAGCGTGGCAGACCTCCTGGGCCCGGTCGCAGCCTTGACCGTCGTGACTATGATAGTTCCGCCCCTGTAAATATATATATATATAGATATACACACACTCACATATACACACACACACACACACACACACATATATATATTATAATCACATCACATTTTAATATTGACTTTACTGTTCCTTTAATGATCTCATATTTCTAAAGCTAGATTAGATTAGAGGAAAGCTCTCAAAAAAAATATTTTTCCAGACCATAAACATTGATTTTATTAAATAAAAATGCTTGTCATGTCCCATCAAACATGGCTTTAGTTGTACCAGTGTTCACAGACTATTTAGTCGGGTGCTCAGTAAAATCAGCTGGGTGGCACACCCATTATAAAGGTTCTGGGGAGAACACTGCTTGAACTATATGCAATGTATAGGAAGCGACAGTGAGCAAAAAGCAAGAGAGACGTATAGTGAAAATACAAACAAAATGAAGAACCCCCCCCCCCCCAAAAAAAAAGGAAATTTATGCTTACCTGATAAATTGATTTCTTCTTTTACGATACGATGAGTACACGGATTCATCCTTACTTGTGGGATATTATCCTCCTGCTAACAGGAAGTGGCAAAGAGCACCACAACAGAGCTTTCTATATAGCTCCTCCCTTGACTCCAGCCCCCAGTCATTCGACCGAAGGTATAGGAAGAAAAAGGAGAAAATAAAAAAGGTGCAGAGGTGACTGAAGTTTGAAAACAAAAATATAATCTGTCTAAAATGACAGGGAGGGCCGTGGACTCGTCGTATCGTAGAAGAAATCAATTTATCAGTAAGCATAAATTTCCTTTTCTTCTACTAGATACGAAGAGTCCACGGATTCATCCTTACTTGTGGGATACAATACCAAAGCAACAGGACACGGATGAACGGGAGGGACAAGACAGATACCTAATTGGAAGGACAAACTGCTTGAAGAACCTTTCTCCCAAAAATAGCCTCCGAAGAAGCAAAAGTATAAAATTTCTAAAATTTGGAAAAGTATGAAGGGAGGACCAAGTCGCAGCCTTACAAATCTGTTCAACAGAAGCATCGTTTTTAAAAGCCCATGTGGAAGCCACAGCTCTAGTAGAATGAGCTGTAATATTTTCAGGAGGCTGCTGTCCAGCAGTCTCGTATGTCAGGCGGATGATGCTTTTCAGCCAAAAAGAAAGAGAGGTAGCCGTAGCTTTTCGACCCCTACGCTTTCCAGAATAAACAATGAATAGAGAAGATGTTTGACAGAAATCCTTGGTCGCTTGTAAGTAAAACTTCAAGGCACAAACCACGTCCAGGTTATGTAACAGACGTTCCTTCTTAGACGAAGGATTAGGACACAAGGAAGGAACAACTATTTCCTGATTAATATTCTTTTTTTTTTTTTAAATATATTTTATAGAAAAAGACACATTAGAGACAATACAGGTTTACACAGTAAATTTGACATATTATATCGTACCAGGAAATACATTTATGCCATGTGGTATATTCTTGAACAGGATTATAAGATATCAAAGAAGTAACAGTACTTGTTGGGTTGATGTGTATCTAATTTACCTGTCCGTCTACCGTCATGTGTCCTTCATTTTTCTGTTATATATAAAACCAATAACAATAAACAAATTTAACCCATATCATATTATACTTATTTATACTATTTTCTACCTATTGTTAGGAGGGGAGGAGGTTTTAAGTAAGAGGGGGAGAGCGAAGAAGGGAAGGAGAGAAAAAAAAAATCACTTAAGAAAAAAAATCTTCAGTATTTATTACATTCGTATTTTCCAATGTGCCGGAGTCTGAGGTGAGATTGTGTATTGCCCCCCACTCTCCTCTTAATGTTGCCTCTATCATTATCTCATGATGGGTGAAAGGTTTGAGAATTTGTCTTTGTGTTCCCGGGCTTAGATTTTCCAAGAGAGTTTTCCATTTTTTCAGAAATGTTGGGAGTCTGCCTCTAATGTCCATCATAGTGTCCTGTTGTTCTATGAATATTTGTTTGTACAGGGCTTTTTTAAATTGTGTCAAGGTAGGGGCACTCGTAGAACACCATAAAGTTAGTATGCATTTCCTAGCTATCAGTGTACATAGGGTTAGTAGGGCGTGTAGTTTAGAATTTACATCATTCCACTTAAAGAAATAAATCTTATCAATGGTGAAGGCAATATCAATTGAGATAACTGATTTAAACCAGTATTGTAGGAGTCCCCAGAAGCGACGAACCTTTGGGCATTCTAAAAAGCAGTAAATCAAAGAGGGGTTAGGATATTTACACTTCACACATTGATTTGGGTGTTGCGAATTCCATTTTTTTTCCATCTACTAGGAGTAATGTAATCCCTATGTAGAAGCCTAATCTGTGCTTCTCGCAATGTCATGTTTAGTGTGGCTGACTTAACCTTCAGAATGCTATTTTTAATATCTGCAATGGAAAGGTCAGTGGCTGTGTCTAGCTGCAGTTTTTCTAGGATATTAGTATGAACCTTAATTGACTGATGTTTGAGTAATATCTTGTAAAATTCCGAAATTGAAAATCTACCTAGGCTGAACGCCGTCTGTGGGATTGCGAATGGAGATTGGTTCCAGAAGTCTTTATCGGACTCTATTAGTGACGTTATATAATGTCTTAGTTGAACTGGTCAGGATGTAAAAGAGTGGGTAAAATATATTTTAGGCGATTTGCTAGGATTTTGGTAAATGTCTTCTGGGACTGAGTGGTCCTTACCCGGTTTGGGGATTAAAGTTATGTGTGCAGAAGAGAAAGTACTGGAAGGAATAATCTCCCCACGAAGAAGGCCATTATAGAGATTTCTCAGAATAGGGGAAACCTGGGGCATCAACATCCGATAGAACTCTATCGGTAGTCCATCAGGACCTGCTGCTTTACCCAAAGCTATCGACTTTATTGTAAATTGTATCTCTTCTGTCGAGATGGGCGCATTGAGAGAATCTAACTGATCTGTATTCAGTCTAGGGAGTGATATTGTACTCCAAAACTGTTCTAAGGTCTCCGCTGCAACTGTAGCCTGCTTCGTGTAGCGATCCCTATAGTGTTGTGCAAAACACTGTGCCATTTCCGTCGTTGTTTTGTATGTAGTGCATTTGTAACGTAAGGCTGCCACTTCTCGTTGCGTTTCTTTTTTATTTACCAGTGAAGCTAAAAGTCTGCCTGATCTATTTCCAAATCTGTGAAATTTGCCCGCTACTCTTAGGAGCCCAGTGGCTGCTTTCTGCTTTAGAAAGGTATCCATTTCCTACTTAACCACTAAAAAGGCATCATAAGCCTCCCTGGATTTGTTGGAGGTGTACGTTTGGTAGGAGGTCCTTTTGTAGCTCATTATATCTTTTTTAAAGTTTGTGTTTTAAATTTGCCACATAAGAAATTATGTGACCTGTAAGGACCGATTTAGCCGTATCCCAGAGCAGGTGGGGTGTTTGTAAATGTTGGTGATTATCAGTAAGGAAATCATTCCAACAGTGAACTAAATGTTTTTGGAAGGTTTCAGAGTGCATCAAGTAAGATGGGAATTTAAGTATATTTCTGTTCGACTTAGGTCTGCCGAGTCCCAGTGTCACTTCAATAGGGGCGTGATCTGAAAATAGAATTGTGTGTATTTTTTCCTGTCTGATACAGGGGATCAAGGAATCTGACACTCAAAACATATCTATTCTGGAGAGTGAGCCCGCAGTTTTTGAGAGACATGTGTAATCCTTGTCGGTCGGATGTCTCCTTCTACAAATATCACATATTTCTAATTCTGATTGTAATCTCTGAAATATTTTGCGTTCAAATTTACCTTTATACCTTTGCAGTCTAGGATTGACATTATAGGGCTGTAGCCAGGATCTATCCAACACAATATTAGGAGCTAGATTAAAATCCCCACTTATTATGAATGGGAATCCCACAAACGGGGTCAAAGCCTGTATGAGTCTGTCCCAAAAGGACAAGTCTTTGTTGTTTGGTGCATAAATATTGCAAAGTATATAGATTGCATTATGTATTTTAATTTTAAGAATAAGAAACCTGCCCTCTCTATCTGTGGTAGTGTGAAGAACCTCAACTATGTGTCTTTTCCCAAACAAAATGGCAAGTCCCCTACTTGAGCTAGTGTATGAAAGGTATGATAATGAACCCACCCAAAGTCTTTTAAGTTTGTCATGTTCTGCATCTGTCAGGTGAGTTTCTTGTAGAAATGCAATGTCAGAGTCAAGTTTCTTTAGGTGAGTCAGAACCGAGCTCCTTTTCACCGGGGAGTTGATACCCCCCACATTCCACAAAGTTAGCTTAAGTGACATTTATTACACCAATAAAAGAGAGGAGGAAAAGAGAAAGAAGAAGAGAGAGAACAAACAAAAAAAAAAAAAAAAAAAGGGGACCTCCTTCCCCTCCTCCCTTTCCTGAAGCCACAGGGGAAAGCACAATAAATAGCACACAATAACTTTTACATCCATACATAAGGGTGTGGTCAAACGTATTGGTTTAGTCATCTTATCCGGTATGTTATTACTTGTCCGCTGTTTAGAGGTATTAAGTGTTGGTGAGATATAATCCACTGACCGTGTTGCCTTGTCCTTGATGTTAGTATATATCAGTGTCAGTCTTCTAAAGATCATATTGATGGTTAGATGGTATCTACTCAGCCTCTGCCTCCTCAAATAAAAGTGCACAAATAGGATACCGTAAATGAATATATGTGAACAGTCGATCTCAAATACTAGAGTTAAGACTAGAGCTAAGCCAATATCTCCCTGTTTGTAAACCATAAAGCCTTTCTAAGTATAAGTGGGTGTTGTGAATAATAAACAGCCTCATTTATCATTGGCTTAATTGACCAATACTTGTAGAGTGAAGTCAACCCTGCAGACCTGCGGCTATGAAACAAACACAGGTCTACTAGGATCAACAACTCCTCAGGAGGTAGAGTCAATGCCTCTGCATCACAGCTAGTATAGAATTTAATTTATCTAGTGGTTTGACAATGCTTGTCAACAATCAGGGTGTACTTATTGAATTTTTGCATAGGTAGGTCCATATTTAACATAAGTAAACTAATAACTATACTCAACATTAAAACTAACATAAAAACATTTATTTGAGTGTCTCTTGTTGTGCCAACGAATCTTGATGACTGACTTCTCATATATATGATGACATTTATCCAGTGTCTGTTTGACAAGAATTTAAGATGTGGAGCCAACACAGCGGACCCGCAATCATGCAACAAACACGGGTCAGGAAAAGTTGGCATTTCCTGGAGAATCAAAACACTTGTTATATTTTTATCATTAGTAGAGTTCCATGCCGCATGGCCCAGAGTCCACACTGCAGGTACTTCTGAATTATCATACATCAGTGCAAACTGTAAGTATTTAGTCAGGCTTTGTTTGTGTAGATACAGACACATGTAGAGTATATAATATTCAAACAGAATTACATCATTTCTCACAAACCTTAAGGATAAAGACACAACCCAAACAAAAACATATTGGTAAGAGAGAACCAACCCAGCAGGCCTGTAATAATAAAACCAACACAGGCCCATCAGGATCAGTAGCATTAAAAAAAAAAAAAGCAATACATCCACATAATAACATGTATAAAGTTTATAGAACATCAGGGATTGATAAACCCCTGAGTGGACCTTTTTAACCAAGTCAAACCACTGTGGTGTCTTTGTGTTCCATCTTGGTTCAGTCCAATCAGTCGCAAAGTACATTACCATAAGTATCAAATATCTAAGATATATTTACGTGTCTTCTCAGGTAAGTGTTCCTCAGCCTGTCTCCTGTTGCTTCTCCGTTGCTAGATAACTTTCCACAGCCTGGGGGGTATGGAAAAACTTGGGACCATGAGCTGTCTGTAAACGCAGTTTTGCAGGAAACAATAATGCCACCTGCCGTCCTTGCTCATATAGCCGGGAACAGATGGGGGTAAAATCTCTGTGCGCCCTCTCCACATCTAGGGGCAGAATGTCCTGAGGGATATCTAAGAGTTTTGGAAACACCAGAGCCGTGAATGCCAACAAATCTTTGCCCTTGGTTTTTTCAGGAAGGCCTACTATTCGCAAGTTATTGCGTCGGCTGTGATTTTCGAGATCTTCTACTCGCTCTTGTAAGATTTTATTATGTTGTATCAATTGTTGCAGTGAGTGACCTGTCTCTATCTGTCTATCTTCCACCTCTGAGATCCTATTTTCCGCTGTTGTTAGGCGGGTGGAGTATTGCCTAACTTCACTAGTCAGGGTATCTAGGCCTGCTTGTAAGGTCTCCATCTTAGGTAAGAAGAAGGATTTTAGGTCTTTCATAAGTTGATCGCTTTCCCCACTTGAGTTAGCTGATTCTTCAGAGTGTGGTGTAAGCTCAGCAGTTATTTCAAGTTGCTGCCTGCTCTTCTTTTCATTAGATTTATTTTTACTCATGGTACTTGTCTGAGAAGATGTAACCCTTTGGAAATATTTATCCACTTTCATGGGTAAGGAGAAAGAGGAGCACCCCTGCGACAAGTGATGTGACCCTGCAGAGTATTTAGGTATCCAGGGTATATTGCGTGTCTCTTGTTATGTTATCCTCCCTTTTCCTTGGATTTTGAAGCGTTAACTGTGCTCCTCCTTACCCAAGACTATCACCCTTCCTGAGTGTGGAATTAAATATATTTAAGCAGAAGTGTCTCCTTGTCTCACTCTTTTTATCGGGTGTGTTGTTTAAGCCAGCTTTACTGTGTATGACAGGTAAGGCAATGTAATCGCCTCTTACAGTGGAGAGATATCCCCTAGTTTGTCCACGCTGCTTATGTGATGTGGGAATGCGGGTGGTTATGGAGGTACACCTAGTGTGGGATTCGTGTTGTCTGTGTCAGATTCACAATGGCCAGTTACCGCTGTTGCTCCCAGGTCTGTACCCAGCCAGCAAGCCCATACACACAGAAGCAGGCAGTGCGTTAAGTTTATACTCACTGTTGCAGCACTTGGAGTCACTTTGATCCGTTTTTTGTTCCAGGCCTTCTAGCTCTGTCAAAATGGCGCCGGTTCGATTGCGCAGTTAGTTAGTTCTTTTTTGAAATCCGGAGGCTAGGGCAGATGGTAAAGCCCTTCACTCTGAGGAGAGCAGTCGGCACGTCAGAGACACATTACGCCCGACAAGCCCCGTTTGTGGGGAGCAGATGTGGTGATTTTTAGCAAAGTTTATACTTTGAATGATGCGGAGCTCTTCACAACACCTCCGTCTGCTTGACCCGCCTACCGGAAGTCCTGATTAATATTCTTATTTGAAACAACCTTAGGAAGGAATCCAGGTTTAGTACGCAAAACCACCTTATCAGAATGGAATATAAGATAAGGCGAATCACAATGTAACGCAAAAAGCTCAGAAACTCTTCGAGCAGAAGAGATAGCAACTAAAAACAAAACTTTCCAAGATAAAAGCTTTATATCTATGGAATGCATGGGTTCAAACGGAACCCCTTGAAGAACATTGAGAACTAAATTCAAACTCCATGGCGGAGCAATAGGTTTAAACACAGGCTTGATTCTGATTAAAGCCTGACAAAAAGACTGAACGTCTGGGACATCCGCCAGACGCTTCTGTAGCAAAATTGACAAAGCCGAAATTTGTCCCTTTAAAGAACTAGCTGATAATCCCTTCTCCAATCCTTCTTGGAGAAAGGACAAAATCCTAGGAATCCTAACCCTACTCCATGAGTAGCCCTTGGATTCGCACCAATAAAGATATTTACGCAATATCTTATGGTAAATTTTTCTAGTGACAGGCTTTTGAGCCTGAATCAAAGTATCAATGACCGACTCAGAGAATCCCCGCTTAGCGTTCAATCTCCAGGCAGTCAGCTGCAGAGAATTTAGATTTGGATGTTGGAATGGACCTTGGATGAGAAGGTCCTGTCTCAATGGCAGTTTCCACGGTGGCAGAGATGACATGTCCACTAGATCTGCATACCAAGTCCTGCGTGGCCACGCAGGCGCTATCAGGATTACTGAAGCTCTCTCCTGTTTGATTCTTGCAATCAGACGAGGTAGGAGAGGAAATGGAGGAAACACATAAGCCAGGTTGAACGACCAAGGTACTGCTAGAGCATCTATCAGTACCGCTTGGCGATCCCTTGACCTGGATCCGTAACGTGGAAGTTTGGCATTCTGACGAGATGCCATCAGATCCAATTCCGGTGTGCCCCATTGACGGATCAATGCCGCAAACACCTCCGGATGGAGCTCCCACTCCCCCGGATGAAAAGTCTGACGACTTAGAAAATCCGCTTCCCAGTTCTCTACTCCTCGGATATAGATTGCTGATAGATGGCAAGAGTGAGTCTCTGCCCATCTAATTATTTTGGAAACCTCTATCATCGCTAGAGAACTCTTTGTTCCCCCTTGATGATTGATATATGCTACAGTCGTGATATTGTCCGACTGGAATCTTATGAATTTGGCCAAAGCCAACTGAGGCCGCGCTTGAAGCTCGTTGAATATTGCTCTCAGTTCCAGAATATTGATTGGTAGTAGGGACGACTCCTGAGTCCAAACACCCTGAGCCTTCAGGGAATTCCAGACTGTACCCCAGCCCAAGAGGCTGGCGTCCGTCGTCACTATGACCCATGCTGGCTTGCGGAAGCACATTCCCTGGGACAGATGATCCTGTGACAACCACCAAAGAAGAGAGTCTCTGGTCTCTAGATCCAGATTTATCTGAGGAGATAAATACGTATAATCCCCATTCCACTGTCTGAGCATGCACAGCTGCAGTGGCTGAGATGAAAGCGAGCAAACGGAACGATGTCCATTGCCGCTACCATTAATCCAATTACCTCCATACACTGCGCCACTGATGGCCGAGGAATGGACTGAAGTGCTCGGCAAGTAGTTAGGATCTTTGATTTTCTGACCTCCGTCAAAATTTTTTTCATGTCTACCGAGTCTATCAGAGTTCCCAGGAATGGAACTCTTGTCTGTGGAACTAGTGAACTCTTTCCTATATTCACCTTCCACCCGTGAGTTCTTAGAAAAGCCAACACGATGTCCGTGTGAGATTTGGCTAGATGGTAAGTTGACGCCTGAATCAAAATATCGTCCAGATAGGGCGCCACCGCTATGCCCCGCGGCCTTAGAACCGCCAGAAGGGACCCTAGCACTTTTGTGAAAATTCTGGGAGCTGTGGCCAACCCGAAAGGAAGGGACACAAACTGGTAGTGTTTGTCCAGGAAGGCGAACCTGAGAAATTGGTGATGATCTTTGTGGATAGGAATGTGCAGATACGCATCCTTCAAGTCCACGGTGGTCATATATTGACCCTCCTGGATCATTGGTAAAATTGTTTGTATGGTCTCAATCTTGAACGATGGAACTCTGAGAAATTTGTTTAAGCATTTGAGATCTAAAATCGGTCTGAAGGTTCCCTCTTTTTTGGGAACCACGAACAGATTTGAGTAAAACCCCTGCCCCTGTTCTATTTTTGGAACTGGACAGATTACACCCATGGTATATAGGTCTTCTACACAGCGTAAGAACGCCTCTCTTTTTGTCTGGTCTACAGACAAACGTGAAAGATGAAATCTCCCTCTTGGGAGAAAATCCATGAATTCTAGTCGATACCCCCCTGGGTCACGATTTCTAATGCCCAGGGATCCTGAACATCCCCTTGCCCAAGCCTGAGTGAAGAGAGAAAGTCTGCCCCCCACTAGATCCGGTCCCGGATCGGGGGCTGCCCCTTCATGCTGTCTTGGTAGCAGCAGCGGGCTTCTTGGCCTGTTTACCTTTATTCCAGGTCTGGTTCGGTCTCCAGACTGACTTGGACTGCGCAAAATTCCCCTCCTGCTTTGTGGTGGAGGAGGAAGTAGAGGGTCCACCTTTAAAGTTTCGAAAGGAATGAAAATTATTTTGTTTAGCCCTCATCTTAACTGTCTTGTCCTGAGGAAGGGAATGACCTTTACCTCCAGTAATGTCGGAAATGATTTCCTTTAGTTCAGGCCCGAATAGGGTCTTACCTTTAAAAGGAATAGCTAAAAGTTTAGATTTTGATGACACATCAGCAGACCAAGACTTAAGCCATAACGCTCTACGCGCTAAAATGGCAAAGCCTGCATTTTTTAATTTTTTTTTTGCCGCTAATTTAGCCATTTGAAAAGCGGCATTGGTAATAAAAGAATTAGCTAGCTTGAGAGCCTTAATTCTATCCAAAATATCATCTAATGGGGTCTCAACCTTAAGAGATTCCTCTAGAGCCTCAAACCAAAAAGCTGCTGCAGTAGTAACTGGAACTATGCATGCTATAGGTTCCAACTATACCTATTGAGGACAATTTATTTAAAAGACCCTCTAATTTTTTATCCATACGATCTTTGAAAGCACAACTGTCCTCAATAGGTATAGTTGTACGCTTAGCCAGGGTAGAAATAGCTCCCTCCACCTTAGGGACCGTCAGCCAGGAATCCCGAATGGTGTCAGATATGGGAAACATTTTCTTAAAAGTAGGAGGGGGAGAGAACGGAATGCCTGGTCTATCCCATTCCTTAGTAACAATGTCCGAAATCCTCTTAGGGACTGGAAAAACATTAGTGTAAGTAGGGACCTCTAGATATTTATGCATTTTTCACAATTTCTCTGGTGGTATTATAATATGGTCACAATCATCCAGAGTCGCTAAAACCTCCCGGAGTAACAGGCGGAGGTGTTCAAGCTTAAATTTAAAGGCCGTCACGTCCAAGTCTGTTTGAGGGAACATATTTCCTGAATCTGAAAGCTCTCCCTCAGACAGCAATTCCCCTACCCCCAAATCAGAACACTGTGAGGGTACATCGGAGATGGCCAATAAAGCATCAGAGGGCTCAGCATTTACTCTAATACCTGACCTACTGCGCTTACCCTGTAAACCTGGTAGTTTAGATAATACCTCTGTAAGGGTAGTAGACATAACTGCAGCCATATCTTGCAGGGTAAAATAATTAGACGCACTAGAAGTACTTGGCGTTGCTTGAGTGGGCGTTAAAGGTTGTGACACTTGGGGAGAATTGGATGGCATAACCTGATTCTCTTCAGACTTAGACATACTTGTATCACCTAAAATATGTTCTTTGCAATGTAAGGCCCTTTCCGTACATGAGGGACATATTTTAAGTGGGGGTTCCACAATGGCTTCTAAACACATAGAGCATTGACTTTCCTCAATGTCAGACATGTTGAAACAGGCTAGTAATAACCACAAAAAGTCTTGAAAACCCTTTATTTAGTGAAAAAAACAACAATCTGAAAAACGGTACTGCGCCTTTAAGAGTAAAAAAGCGTACAATTTTTCCAAAACTGCTTTAAAATGTTATAATTATCACACTTTTATCTTATATGTGTCTTATCATGCCAGTTAAGATTGCACCACAAGTAAGGTATACTTAACCCTCTATGGAAAAAAACGTTACTCAAAAAACATTATGAAAAATAAGATAGCAACCCCCTGCACCTCGCCACAGCTCTGCTGTGGCGCCTACCTGCCCTCAGGGGTCTGAAAATTCACACTATCCCTTTGTTTAGGCTAAATCTTCAGCTTAGGTCCACTGGAGCTGGAGCTTGCTGCTTTCAAATGAATTTCAACTGCGCATCTGAGGCGTGAAATTAGGCCCCGCCCATCTATAGCGATGTCTCTCTGCCTAGTAAAAACCGCTGTAAAGCGGTCTAAAAACTAGCCATGTGGGTTTTTCATATTCCCAACCTAATATTGTAAGCCATGTGAAACCCTCCAGTGCCATCAAACAGAAAACGTTTACTCATAAAAACGTTATGTTGCCCCTAAGCATAAACCGTTTTGCCAACAAAACATTATGTTACCAGTGTCAACCAATTTTGAGCCCAAAATATACAGGTCCCAGTAATACCCCTTCTATTACATGTAGGATTACTGTTTACCCCTTCCCTTATGGGAACTATGTCAGCCAGTTCTGAAATACCACAGTCTCTCCAGAAAAAAATGACTGAACATACCTCAATGCTTGTAGCATGAAAAACGTTCCCCACACTGAAGTTTCTCAAGTAGTCCTCAGCCATTCTGTGGGAACTTCTCTGAATCTTAGTGACAATTGCTAAGATCATCAGCCTCCAGGCAGAAATCTTCATCTATCTGCTGCCTGAGGAAAAATAGCACTCACCGGTACCATTTAAAATAAAAAAAGTCTTGCTTGAAGAAAATAAAAACTATCATTTTAACACCTTTTTCACTTTACCTCTTCCTATTACTAGTATAAGCAATGAGAATGACTGGGGGGTGGAGTCAAGGGAGGAGCTATATAGACAGCAATGCTGTGGTGCTCTTTGCCACTTCCTGTTAGCAGGAGGATAATATCCCACAAGGATGAATCCGTGGACTCGTCGTATCTAGTAGAAGAAAACACAACAAAGCAAACAAACAAACAAACAAAAAGGAATATGAACCATACAATAAACACAGTGGTGGTCATTCAACTTACTTTTTTCCATTCCACTTCACTATCTGAGTAAATTCCATGTAGTTTGCAGACCCACTGCCAAACACATAGTCACCGTCATTTGTTGTATTCATCTAAAAAAAATGGAAGTGGAATATTAATAGGAATAATTACATTTCAAAAATCTAAGTAGTAGTTTATTCTTATAAAAGGGTTTTAAACACCAAAATTATTCTACCACGATTCAGAGCACAGATTTTAAACAACTTTCTAATTTACTTTTTTTTTACTATTATTACATTTTATTTGTTCTCAACTTTCGTTGAAAATCGGGGACATAAGCTCAAGAGCGTGCACATGTCTGGAGCACTATATGGCAGCAGTTTTTCAAGAATGTTAAAGGGACACTGAACCCAAATTTTTCCTTTTGTGATTCAGATTGGGGGCCTATTTATCAAAGGTCTTGCGGATCAGGTCCGCAAGACCTCTCTGAATGCGGAGAGCAATACGCTCTCCGCATTTAACATTGCACTAGCAGCTCACAAGAGCTGCTGGTGCAACGCCGCCCTCTGCTGACTCGCGGCCAATCAGCCGCCAGCAGGGAGGTGTCAATCAACCCAATCGTACTCGATCGGGTTGATTTCCGGCGATTCCTGTCCGCCTCATCAAAACAGGCGGACAGGGTTATGGAGCAGCGGTCTTTAGAAGAGTCTGAAGACTCGCCAAAAATACGGGCCCACAAGCTCCGTTCGGAGCTTGATAAATGGGCCCCAGAGCATGCAATTTTAAGCAACTTTCTAATTTACTCCTATTATCAATTTTTCTTTGTTCTCTTGCTATCTTTATTTGAAAAGGAAGGCATCTAAGCTAAGGAGCCAGACAATTTTTGGTTTTGAACCCTGGACAGCACTTGTTTAATGGTGCTGTCCAATCAGCAAGGACAACCCAGGTTGTTCACCAAAAATGGGCCGGCATCTAAACTTACATTCTTGCTTTTCAAATAAACATACCAAGAGAATGAAGAAAATTAGATAATATGAGTAAATTTGAAAGTTGCTTAAAATTGCCTGCTCTATCTGAATCACGAAAGAAGAAATTTGGTTTCAGTGTCCCTTTAACCATTTGCAAGATCACTAGATAGCAGTACTATTTCCTGCCATGCAGTGCTCCACACACCTACATAGATATCTCTTCAACAAAGAATACCATGGGACGAAGACAATTTGATAGAAGTATTTTTTTTTTAAATTGCATGCTCATTTTTGGCTTTCATGTCCCTTTAAAGGTTCATTAAATTATACTAAAAGAAAGGTGCAAACAACATATAGCATATATTATAATCTGGGCACAGAGAAAAGGGAATGTAGCTAAAAAAACATCAATGTATTAAATAAATTAATATTGCATTAAATAAAATAAGACATTGTGAGTGACATTTATATCAGTAAAACTGTCACAGATGAAAAAGGGTAAGATAAAGCTGTCTATTTTTATTTTGAAACTAACAGCAAGTAAAACTTAGACATGGAGATATTAAAGCCAAAATTAAAGTCTCATGATTCAGGCAGAGGATGCAATCAAAACATTTTTCCCCCCATTTACTTCCATTATTAAATTGTGCACACTCTTTTTATATGCACACTTTCTGAGGAACCAACTTCTACTGAGCTCCTATTGAGCATGTGCTAGAATTCATGCGTCTGTGATCCGCTGATAGCTGTCACATGATACAGGGGGATTACAACACCTGGCCACCAGGAGGAGGCAAAAGACACCCCAGCCAAAGGCTTAAATATCCCTCCCACTTCCCCTATCCCCCCAGTCATTCGGTCGAGGGCACGAGGAAAAGCAGGCGAAACATCATGGTATAAAGGTGCCAGAAAAAATTAAAAATTGGGGCCACCCAAACAAAATATTCACACAGGCGGGGTTGTGGACTCTCCATGCCAGGAAAGAAAGGAATTTATCTAGTAAGCATACATTTTGTTTTCTTTCCAAAGGCAGGGAGAGTCCACAACTTCATTCCTTACTGTTGGGAAACAATACCCAAGTTCCAGAGGACACTGAGTGAATTAACTGGAGGGAACTAAAGAAAAGAGGCAGGCCCTAATCTGAGGCACCACCACCTGCAAAACCTTTCTCCCAAAAGCTGCTTCAGCGGAAGCAAACCCGTCAAACTTGTAGAACCTTGAAAAAGTGTGTAAGAAGGACCAAGTAGCCGCCTTACAAATCTGATCCATAGAGGCTTTGTTCTTAAAAGCCCAGGAAGAGGCAACCACCCTAGTGGAATGAGCCGTTATCCTCTCATGAGGCTGTTGACCCTCTATCTTGTAAGCCAAATGGATGATACTCCTTAACCAAAAAGACAAGGAAGTTGCGGTGGCCTTCTGACCCCTGCACTTACCTGTATACAGAACAAGCAAGAATGAAGATTGTCTGAACTCCTTAGTAGCCTGAAGGTAAAACTTCAAGGCACGAAACACATCCAAATTATAGAGTAACCTTTCCTTAGCAGAGGAAGGATTTGGATACAGGGAAGTAACCACAATCTTGACGTTTTGGTCGAACACAACCTTAGGAAGGAAACCTAACCTTGTACGCAAGACTGCCTTGACAGCATGAAAGACAAGGTAAGGGGAATCACACTGTAAGGCTGAAATCTCAGAGACTCTGCGAGCTGAGGCAATGGCTAACAAAAACGAAACCTTCCAAGATAATAACAAAATGTATGCTTACCTGATAAATTTCTTTCTTTTGCGATGTACCACGGATTCATCCTTACTTGTGGGATATTATCCTTCCTAACAGGAAGTGGCAAAGAGAGCACCACAGCAGAGCTGTCTATATAGCTCCCCCCTTAACTCCACCCCCCAGTCATTCGACCGAAGGCCAAGGAAGAAAAAGGAGAAACTATAAGGTGCAGAGGTGACTGAAGTTTTGAAGAAAAAATACCATCTGTCTTGAATAGACAGGGCGGGCCGTGGACTCGGTACATCGCAAAAGAAAGAAATTTATCAGGTAAGCATAAATTTTGTTTTCTTTTGCATGATGTACCGAGTCCACGGATTCATCCTTACTTGTGGGATACCAATACCAAAGCTTTAGGACACGGATGAAGGGAGGGACAAGACAGGAACCTAAACGGAAGGCACCACTGCTTGCAAAACCTTTCTCCCAAAAATAGCCTCAGAAGAGGCAAAAGTATCAAAATTTGTAAAATTTTGAAAAGGTATGGAGCGAAGACCAAGTCGCAGCCTTACAAATCTGTTCAACAGAAGCATCATTTTTAAAAGCCCATGTGGAAGCTACCACTCTAGTAGAATGAGCTGTAATCCTTTCAGGAAGATGCTGTCCAGCAGTCTCATAAGCCAAACGGATGATGCTTTTAAGCCAAAAGGAAAGAGAGGTAGCCGTAGCCTTTTGACCCCTATGCTTTCCAGAATAGACAACGAACAAAGAAGATGTTTGACGAAAATCTTTGGTTGCCTGCAAATAAAATATCAAAGCACGAACCACGTCCAAGTTGTGCAACAGATGTTCCTTCTTACAAGAAGGATTAGGACACAAAGAAGGAACAACAATTTCCTGATTGATATTCCTGTTAGTAACAACCTTAGGTAGGAACCCAGGCTTGGTACGCAAAACCACCTTATCAGCATGGAACACAAGATAAGGTGAGTCACATTGTAATGCAGATAGTTCAGAAACTCTTCGAGCTGAAGAGATAGCAACTAGGAACAAAACTTTCCAAGATAAAAGCTTAATATCTATGGAATGCATGGGTTCAAACAGAACCCCCTGAAGAACTCTAAGAACCAAATTTAGACTCCATGGCGGAGCAACAGGTTTTAACACAGGCTTAATTCTAGCTAAAGCCTGACAAAAAGCCAGAACGTCTGGAACATCTGCCAGACGCTTATGTAACAAAATAGACAGAGCAGAAATCTGTCCTTTTAGGGAACTAGCTGACAATCCTTTCTCCAATCCCTCTTGGAGAAAAGACAAAATCCTAGGAATCCTGATTTTACTCCAGGAGACGCCTTTGGATTTGCACTAAAAAAGATATTTACGCCATATCTTATGATAGATTTTCCTGGTAACAGGCTTTCGAGCCTGAATCAAGGTTTTTATGACCGACTCAGAGAAACCCCGCTTTGATAGAATCAAGCGTTCAATCTCCAAGCAGTCAGTTGCAGAGAAATTAGATTTGGATGCTTGAATGGACCTTGAATCAGAAGGTCCTGTCTCAGAGGCAGCGACCATGGTGGAAGAGATGACATGCCCACCAGGTCTGCATACCAAGTCTTGCTTGGCCACGCAGGCACTAAATCACTGATGCTCTCTCCTGTTTGATTCTGGCAATCAGACGTGGAAGGAGAGGGAAAGGTGGAAACACATAAGCCAGGTTGAATGACCAGGGTACTGCTAGAGCATCTATCAGTACAGCCTGAGGATCCCTTGACCTGGAACCGTAACAAGGAAGTTTGGCGTTCTGACGAGACGCCATCAGATCCAATTCTGGTGTGCCCCATAGCCGAACCAGTTGAGCAAACACCTCCGGATGGAGTTCCCACTCCCCCGGATGAAAAGTCTGACGACTTAGAAAATCTGTCTCCCAGTTCTCTACACCTGGGATATAGATCGCTGACAGATGGCAAGAGTGAGCCTCTGCCCATCGGATTATCCTTGAGACCTCTAACATTGCTAAGGAACTCTTTGTTCTGCCCTGATGATTGATATAAGCCACAGTCGTGATGTTGTCCGAAACCTGATGAATCTGGCCGAAGCCAGCTGAGGCCATGCCTAGAGAGCATTGAATATTGCTCTTAATTCCAGAATATTTATCGGTAGGAGAGCCTCCTCCCGAGTCCACAAACCCTGTGCTTTCAGGGAATTCCAGACTGCACCCCAGCCCAGAAGGCTGGCATCTGTCGTCACTATAACCCATTCTGGCCTGCGGAAACACATTCCCTGGGACAGATGATCCTGTGACAACCACCAAAGAAGAGAGTCTCTGGTCTCTTGATCTAGATTTATCTGAGGAGATAAATCCGCACAATCCCCATTCCACTGATTGAGCATGCAAAGTTGCAGTGGTCTGAGATGCAAGCGAGCAAATGGAACTATGTCCATTGCCGCTACCATTAGACCGATTACCTCCATACACTGAGCCACTGACGGCAGAGGAATGGAGTGAAGACCTCGGCAGGTGGACAAAATCCTTGATTTCCTGACGTCCGTCAGAAATATTTTCATGTCCACTGAGTCTATCAGAGTCCCTAGAAATGAAACTCTTGTGAGGGGGGAAAGAGAACTCTTTGTTACGTTCACCTTTTACGTTCACCTAGCCAAATCTCACCCAACACTAAGTCCGTATGAGATTTGGCTAGTTGGAAAATCGACGCTTGAATTAGAATGTCGTCTAGATAAGGCGCCACTGCTATGCCCCGTGGCCTTGGAACCGCCAGAAGAGACCCTAGCACCTTTGTGAAGATTCGTGGAGCCGTGGCCAACCCGAAAGGAAGAGCCACAAACTGATAATGCTTGTCCAGAAAGGCAAACCTGAAGAACTGGTGATGATCTTTGTGGATAGGAATGTGTAGATACGCATCCTTTAAGTCCACAGTGGTCATATATTGACCCTCCTGGATCAATGGTAAGATAGTCCGAATGGTCTCCATCTTGAAGGATGGGACTCTTAGGAATTGGTTTAGGATCTTGAGATCCAGAATTGGTCTGAAAGTTCCCTCTTTTTTGGGAACCACAAACAGATTGGAGTAGAACCCCTGCCCCTGCTCTGCTTTTGGAACTGGGCAGATCACTCCCATGGTAAAAAGGTCTTCTACACAGCGTAAGAACGCCTCTCTTTTTGTCGGGTATACAGACAATTGAGAAAGATGGAACCTCCCCCTTGGAGGAGAATCCTTGACATCTAGAAGGTATCCCTGGGTTACAATTTCTACTGCCCAGGAATCCTGAACGTCTCTTGCCCAGGCCTGAGCAAAGACAGAGAGTCTGCCCCCTACTAGATCCGGTCCCGGATCGGGGGCTACCCCTTCATGCTGACTTAGTGGCAGCAGCAGGCTTTTTGGCCTGTTTACCCTTGTTCCAAGCCTGATTAGGTCTCCAGGTTGGCTTGGATTGAGCAAAGTTCCCCTCTTGCTTTGCAGCAGAGGAGGAGGAAGTGGGACCACTCTTGAAGTTTCGAAAGGAACGAAAATGATTTTGTTTGGTCCTTGTCTTATTTGACTTAACACCTCTTTCACTTTACCCTTCCTGCTTAGAGCCGGCAAAGAGAATGACTGGGGGGTGGAGTTAAGGGGGGAGCTATACAGACAGTTCTGCTGTGGTGCTCTCTTTGCCACTTCCTGTTTGGAAGGATAATATCCCACAAGTAAGGATGAATCCGTGGACTCCTTACATCATGCAAAAGAAAATTTAATATCAACAGAATGCATGGGCTCAAATGGAGCCTGTTACAAAACACGAAGAACAAGATTGAGATTTCAAGGAGGAGCAACAGGTTTAAAGACCGGTCTGATTCTAGTCAGAGCCTTAAAGGATTTTACATCCAGAAGATCAGCCAATCTCTTGTGCAACAACACCGATAAGGCCGATATATCTGGTCCTTCAGAGAACTGGCAGAAAGACCCTTCTCTAAACCGTCTTGGGGAAAGGATAGAATTCGAGCAACCTTCACTTTGTGCCATGGGAATCTACGTTCCTCACACCAGTGGAGATAAGTCCTCCATACCTTATGGTATATCTGGCGAGTAACTGGCTTATGAGCCTGGATCAAAGTGTCTCAGAGAATCCTCTCTTGAACAAACTAAATGTTCAATCTCCACGCAGTCAGCCTCAGAGAATCTAGATTTTGGTGTAGGAAGGGGCCTTGAATTAGAAGGTCCTTCCAAAAGGCTAACCTCCAAGGAGGAGATGATGACATTCTCACTAGATCTGCAAACTAGGTCCTTCAAGGCCAGGATGGAGCTATTAGAATCACAGGAGTTTGTTCCTGTTTAATGCAAGCCACTACCCGAGGGAGAAGAGGCAATGGAGGAAAACATAATTTATGCTTACCTGATAAATTTATTTCTCTTGTAGTGTATCCAGTCCACGGATCATCCATTACTTATGGGATATTCTCCTTCCCAACAGGAAGTTGCAAGAGGATCACCCACAGCAGAGCTGCTATATAGCTCCTCCCCTAACTGTCATATCCAGTCATTCGACCGAAAACAAACAGAGAAAGGAGAAACCATAGGGTGCAGTGGTGACTGTAGTTTAATTAAAATTTAGACCTGCCTTAAAAGGACAGGGCGGGCCGTGGACTGGATACACTACAAGAGAAATAAATTTATCAGGTAAGCATAAATTATGTTTTCTCTTGTTAAGTGTATCCAGTCCACGGATCATCCATTACTTATGGGATACCAATACCAAAGCTAAAGTACACGGATGATGGGAGGGACAAGGCAGGATTAAGCGGAAGGAACCACTGCCTGAAGAACCTTTCTCCCAAAAACAGCCTCCGAAGAAGCAAAAGTATCAAATTTGTAAAATTTGGAAAAAGTGTGAAGCGAAGACCAAGTCGCGGCCTTGCAAATCTGTTCAACAGAGGCCTCATTTCTAAAGGCCCAGGTGGAAGCCACAGCTCTAGTAGAATGAGCTGTAATCCTTTCAGGGGGCTGCTGTCCAGCAGTCTCATAGGCTAGGCGTATTATGCTCCAAAGCCAAAAGGAAAGAGAGGTTGCCGAAGCTTTTTGACCTCTCCTCTGTCCAGAGTAAACGACAAACAGGGTAGATGTTTGACGAAAATCTTTAGTAGCTTGTAAGTAAAACTTCAAGGCACGGACTACGTCCAGATTATGTAAAAGACGTTCCTTCTTTGAAGAAGGATTAGGACACAATGATGGAACAACAATCTCTTGATTGATATTCTTGTTAGAAACCACCTTAGGTAAAAACCCAGGTTTGGTACGCAGGACTACCTTATCTGCATGAAAAATCAGATAAGGAGAATCACATTGTAAGGCAGATAGCTCAGAGACTCTCCGAGCCGAGGAAATAGCCATCAAAAACAGAACTTTCCAAGATAAAAGTTTAATATCAATGGAATGAAGGGGTTCAAACGGAACTCCTTGAAGAACTTTAAGAACCAAGTTTAAACTCCACAGGGGAGCAACAGGTTTAAACACAGGCTTAATTCTAACCAAAGCCTGGCAAAATGCCTGGACGTCTGGAACCTCTGCCAGATGCTTGTGCAAAAGAATAGACAGAGCAGAAATCTGTCCCTTTAAGGAACTAGCTGATAATCCTTTGTCAAAGCCCTCTTGGAGAAAAGACAATATTCTAGGAATCCTAACCTTACTCCATGAGTAATTCTTGGATTCACACCAATAAAGATATTTACTCCATATCTTGTGGTAGATTTTCCTGGTAACAGGCTTTCGTGCCTGTATTAAAGTATCAATGACTGATTCGGAGAAGCCACGCTTTGATAGAATCAAGCGTTCAATCTCCATGCAGTCAGTCTCAGAGAAATTAGATTTGGATGATTGAAAGGACCTTGTATCAGAAGGTCCTGTCTTAGAGGCAGAGTATGGTGGAAAGGATGACATGTCCACTAGGTCTGCATACCAAGTCCTGCGTGGCCACGCAGGTACTATCAGAATCACTGATGCTCTCTCCTGTTTGATTTTGGCAATCAGTCGAGGGAGCAGAGGAAACGGTGGAAACACATAAGCCAGGTTGAAGAACCAAGGCGCTGCTAGAGCATCTATCAGCGTCGCTTCTGGGTCCCTGGACCTGGATCCGTAACAAGGAAGCTTGGCGTTCTGGCGAGACGCCATGAGATCCAACTCTGGTTTGCCCCAACGATGAATCAACTGAGCAAACACCTCCGGATGGAGTTCCCACTCCCCCGTATGGAAAGTCTGACGACTTAGAAAATCCGCCTCCCAGTTCTCCACGCCTGGGATATGGATTGTTGACAGGTGGCAAGAGTGGTACTCTGCCCAGCAAATTATTTTTGAGACTTCTAACATCGCTAGGGAACTCCTGGTTCCCCCTTGATGGTTGATGTAAGCCACAGTCGTGATGTTGTCCGACTGAAATCTGATGAACCTCAGAGTGGCTAACTGAGGCCAAGCCAGAAGAGCATTGAATATCGCTCTTAACTCCAGAATATTTATTGGAAGGAGTTTCTCCTCCTGAGTCCACAATCCCTGTGCCTTCAGGGAATTCCAGACTGCACCCCAACCTAGAAGGCTGGCATCTGTTGTTACAATTGTCCAATCTGGCCTGCGAAAGGTCATACCCTTGGACAGGTGTACCTGAGACATCCACCAGAGAAGAGAATCTCTGGTCTCTTTATCCAGATTTAGCAGAGGGGACAAATCTGTGTAATCCCCATTCCACTGACTCAGCATGCATAATTGCAGCGGTCTGAGATGAAGGCGCGCAAATGGCACTATGTCCATTGCCGCTACCATTAAGCCGATTACCTCCATACACTGAGCTACCGAAGGGCGCGGAATGGAGTGAAGAACACGGCAAGCATTTAAAAGTTTTGATAACCTGGACTCCGTCAGGTAAATTTTCATTTCTACAGAATCTATAAGAGTCCCTAAGAAGGAGACTCTTGTGAGTGGGGATAGAGAACTCTTTTCCTCGTTCACTTTCCACCCGTGCAACCTCAGAAATGCCAGAACTATCTCTGTATGAGACTTGGCAACTTGAAAGCTTGACGCCTGTATCAGGATGTCGTCTAGATACGGAGCCACCGCTATGCCTCGTGGTCTTAGAACCGCCAGAAGTGAGCCCAGAACCTTTGTAAAGATTCTCGGGGCTGTAGCCAACCCGAAGGGAAGAGCTACAAATTGGTAATGCCTGTCTAGAAAGGCAAACCTTAGAAACCGATGATGATCTTTGTGAATCGGTATGTGAAGGTAGGCATCCTTTAAGTCCACTGTGGTCATGTACTGACCTTCTTGGATCATGGGTAAGATGGTCCGAATAGTTTCCATTTTGAAAGATGGAACTCTGAGGAATTTGTTTAAGATCTTTAGATCCAAAATTGGTCTGAAGGTTCCCTCTTTTTTGGGAACCACAAACAGATTCAAATAAAAACCCTGTCCTTGTTCCGTCCGCGGAACTGGATGGATCCCTCCCATAACTAGGAGGTCTTGCACACAGCGTAGGAATGCCTCTTTCTTTATCTGATTTGCAGATAGCCTTGAAAGATGAAATCTCCCTTGTGGAGGGGAAGCTTTGAAGTCCAGAAGATATCCCTGAGATATGATCTCCAACGCCCAGGGATCCTGAACATCTCTTGCCCACGCCTGGGCGAAGAGAGAAAGTCTGCCCCCTACTAGATCCGTCACCGGATAGGGGGCTGTTCCTTCATGCTGTCTTAGAGGCAGCAGCAGGCTTTCTGGCCTGCTTGCCTTTGTTCCAGGACTGGTTAGGTTTCCAGGCCTGCTTAGATTGAGCAAAAGTTCCCTCTTGTTTTGAAGCGGAGGAAGTTGATGCTGCACCTGCCTGAAATTTCGAAAGGCACGAAAATTAGACTGTTTGGCCTTTGCTTTGGCCCTGTCCTGAGGAAGGGTGTGACCCTTACCTCCAGTAATGTCAGCAATAATTTCCTTCAAGCCAGGCCCGAATAAGGTCTGCCCCTTGAAAGGAATGTTGAGTAATTTAGACTTCGAAGTCACGTCAGCTGACCAGGATTTAAGCCATAGCGCCCTGCGCGCTTGGATGGCGAATCCGGAATTCTTAGCAGCTAGTTTAGTCAAATGAACAATGGCATCAGAAACAAATGAGTTAGCTAGCTTAAGTGTTCTAAGCTTGTCAATAATTTCAGTCAATGGAGTTGTATGGATGGCCTCTTCCAGGGCCTCAAACCAGAATGCCGCCGCGGCCGCGACAGGCACAATGCATGCAAGGGGCTGTAAAATAAAACCTTGTTGAATAAACATTTTCTTAAGGTAACCCTCCAATTTTTTATCCATTGGATCTGAAAAAGCACAACTGTCCTCAACCGGGATAGTAGTACGCTTTGCTAACGTAGAAACTGCTCCCTCCACCTTAGGGACCGTCTGCCATAAGTCCCGTGTAGTGGCGTCTATTGGAAACATTTTTCTAAATATAGGAGGTGGGGAAAAAGGCACACCCGGTCTATCCCACTCCTTGCTAATAATTTCTGTAAGCCTTTTAGGTATAGGAAAACATCAGTACACACCGGTACCGCATAGTATTTATCCAGCCTACACAATTTCTCTGGTACTGCAACTGTATTACAGTCATTCAGAGCAGCTAATACCTCCCCAAGCAACACACGGAGGTTCTCAAGCTTAAATTTAAAATTAGAAATCTCTGAATCAGGTTTCCCGAATCAGAGATGTCACCCACAGACTGAAGCTCTCCGTCCTCATGATCTGCATATTGTGACGCAGTATCAGACATGGCCCTTACAGCATCTGCGCGCTCTGTATTTCTCCTAACCCCAGAGCAATCGCGCTTGCCTCTTAATTCAGGCAACCTGGATAATACCTCTGACAGGGTATTATTCATGATTGCAGCCATGTCCTGCAAGGTAATCGCTATGGGCGTCCCTGATGTAATTGGCGCCATATTAGCGTGCATCCCCTGAGCGGGAGGCGAAGGGTCTGACACGTGGGGAGAGTTAGTCGGCATAACTTCCCCCTCGTCAGAATCTTCTGGTGATATTTCTTTTATAGTTAAAGACTGATCTTTACTGTTTAAGGTGAAATCAATACATTTAGTACACATTCTCCTATGGGGCTCCACCATGGCTTTCAAACATAATGAACAAGTAGTTTCCTCTGTCTCAGACATGTTTAAACAGACTAACAATGAGACTAGCAAGCTTGGAAAACACTTTAAACAAGTTTACAAGCAATATAAAAAACGTTACTGCACCTTTAAGAAACACAAATTTTGTCAAAATTTGAAATAACAGTGAAAAAAGGCAGTTACACTAACAAAATTTTTACAGTGTATGTAACAAGATAGCAGAGCATTGCACCCACTTGCAAATGGATGATTAACCCCTTAATACCCAAAACGGAATAATAAAAGACAAAAATGTTTGTTTTTTTTTAAACAGTCACAACAACTGCCACAGCTCTACTGTGGCTTTTTACCTCCCTCAAAAACGACTTTGAAGCCTTTTGAGCCCTCCAGAGAAGTCCTGGATCATGCAGGAAGAAGCTGGATGTCTGTGTCTGTAATTTTTGTTGTGCAAAAAAACCGGCAAAATAGGCCCCTCCCACTCATATTACAACAGTGGAAAGCCTAACGCCTAGATTTAGAGTTCTGCAGCCAAAGGGGTGCGTTAGCTACGCGTGCTTTTTTTCCCACGCACCTTTTAAATACCGCTGGTAGTTAGAGTTCACAGAATGGCTGGGTTTTCAGTGCGTTAGTGCGTAGAGCATAATTTAATGCCACTGCAACTCTAGATACCAGCGGTGCTTACGGACGCGGCCAGCTTCAAAAACGTGCTCGTGCACGATTCCCCCATAGAAAACAATGGGGCCATTTGAGCTGAAAAAAAACCTAACACCTGCAAAAAAGCCGCGTTCAGCTCCTAACGCAGCCCCATTGTTTTCTATGGGGAAACACTTCCTACGTCTGCACCTAACACTCTAACATGTACCCCGAGTCTAAACACCCCTAACCTTACACTTATTAACCCCTATTCTGCCGCCCCCGATATCGCTGACCCCTGCATATTATTATTAACCCCTAATCTGCCGCTCCGTACACCACCGCCACTTACATTATAGCTATGTACCCCTAATCTGCTGCCCCTAACACCGCCGACCCTTATATTATATTTATTAACCCCTAATCTGCCCCCCTCAACGTCGCCTCCACCTGCCTACACTTATTAACCCCTAATCTGCCGAGCGGACCGCACCGCTACTATAATAAAGTTATTAACCCCTAATCCGCCTCACTCCCGCCTCAATAACCCTATAATAAATAGTATTAACCCCTAATCTGCCCTCCCTAACATCACCGACACCTAACTTCAATTATTAACCCCTAATCTGCCGACCGAATCTCGCCGCTACTGTAATAAATGGATTAACCCCTAAAGCTAAGTCTAACCCTAACACTAACATATAATTTAAATCTAACAAAATAAATTAACTCTTATTAAATAAATTATTCCTATTTAAAGCTAAATACTTACCTGTAAAATAAACCCTAATATAGCTACAATATAAATTATATTATAGCTATTTTAGGATTTATATTTATTTTACAGGTAACTTTGTATTTATTTTAACCAGGTACAATAGCTATTAAATAGTTAAGAACTATTTAATAGCTAAAATAGTTAAAATAATTACAAAATTACCTGTAAAATAAATCCTAACCTAAGTTACAATTAAACCTAACACTACACTATCAATAAATTAATTAAATAAAATACCTACAATTACCTACAATTAAACCTAACACTACACTATCAATAAATTAATTAAATACAATATCTACAAATAAATACAATGAAATAAACTAACTAAAGTACAAAAAATAAAAAAGAACTAAGTTACAAAAAATAAAAAAATATTTACAAACATCAGAAAAATATTACAACAATTTTAAACTAATTACACCTACTCTAAGCCCCCTAATAAAATAACAAAGCCCCCCAAAATAAAAAAATGCCCTAACCTATTCTAAATTAAAAAAGTTCAAAGCTCTTTTACCTTACCAGCCCTTAAAAGGAACTTTTGTGGGGCATGCCCCAAAGAATTCAGCTCTTTTGCCTGTAAAAAAAACATACAATACCCCCCCCCAACATTACAACCCACCACCCACATACCCCTAATCTAACCCAAACCCCCCTTAAATAAACCTAACACTAAGCCCCTGAAGATCTTCCTACCTTATCTTCACCTCGCCGGGTATCACCGATCGGTCCTGGCTCCAAAATCTTCATCCAACCCAAGCGGGGGCTAGTGATCCATAATCCTGCGGCTGAAGAGGTCCAGAAGAGGCTCCAAAGTCTTCATCCTATCCGGGAAGAAGAGGCGATCCAGACCGGCAACCATCTTGATCCAAGCGGCATCTTCTATCTTCATCCGACGAGGAACGGCTCCATCGTGAAGACCTCCAGCGCGGATCAATCTTCTTCCTCAGATGTCTAACTGAAGAATGACGGTTCCTTTAAGTGACGTCATCCAAGATGGCGTCCCTCGAATTCCGATTGGCTGATAGGATTCAGCCAATCGGAATTAAGGTAGGAAAATTCTGATTGGCTGATGGAATCAGCCAATCAGAATCAAGTTCAATCCGATTGGCTGATCCGATCAGCCAATCAGATTGAGCTCACATTCTATTGGCTGTTCCGATCAGCCAATCAGAATTTTCCTACCTTAATTCCGATTGGCTGATAGAATCCTTAACAAGAGAAAGAGGTATATGAGACTGAACCTCCATGGAACCACCAACGCATCTAATATCCCTGCTTGAGGATCCCTCAATCTCGACTCGTATCTGAGGAGCTTGGCATTTAGGCGAGAAGCCATGAGATCGAATCTCTGGCGTTCCCCATCTGAGACAAATCGGTGCAAACACCTTGGGGTGGAGAGACCATTCTCCATGATGAAAGTATTCTTTGCTGAGAAAATCCGCTTCCCAGTTGTCCACCTCCGGAATATGGATAACAGAACACAGTTGTGAGCTTCCGCCCATTGTAAGATTAAGGAAACCTCCTTCATCGCCAGGGAACTCCTTGTTCCTCCCTGATGGTTGATGTAAGTGACTGAGGTTATATTGTCTGATTGAAATCTTATATATCGGTTTGAAGCTAGCTGAGGCCATGCTATTAACGCATGGTGAATCGCTCTGAGTTCCAGAAGATTCTTCAAGGGACCAAAGCTCCTGAGCCCTCCTGGGACTCCAGACAGCTCGCCAGCCTGAGAGGCTGGCATCTGTAGTCACAATCCCAAGCCACCAAGAAAGAGAATCTCTCGTCAAGTTGTCCAACACATTCGCCTGAGACAGCATACATAGTTGTAGAGGTCTGAGATGAAATCGAGCAAAAGGAATAAATGGCCATACGGGACACCTGTAACATTATACCCCTTTAAGGGGCGGTTACCTCAGGTGCATATAAATTACACTGGCTACATCACACCAATGCTTGGTATTGATGTATCCAGCCTGGATTAACTTCCTGTGAGCTAATCCCTTTTGCACCTGTGAAGCTAGTTTCTCTCCTGTGGATTCTGGGGAAATTTGCCTACTTCTCTCTCTCCCTGGATCCGGAGCCCTGCTACTCTCACCTGCTCTGTAGTGGACTTTCAGTTCCAGCTGACTACCGGGTGACGTCACTCCCACGAGCCGCATCCACTGTGTCTCTCAGAAGCTGTTCTCAGCCTCTGCTGCAGCGTCTCTGCCTTGTGCTCTCTCTCCTACAAGCCTCATCAGCTGTGTCTCACACACCCTGCTTCCAGCAGCTGCTGCAGCCTCTCTGCTTAGTGCTCTCTCTCCCAAGCAAATGATTGTGCCTCTCTGACTGTGAGCTTTTTCTTCAATATTCCTCTGCTTGTTACTTAAATCTCGGTAAGCTGAGTATTTATTTTTCCCAGAAATTGATGATTTCTTCAAGGCCATGTCAGATTTATATGAGGACCCCAACAGGCAACTCACAGCAGATTTTAAGTTGCGTAACTTAAAGCAACATAAGAGGCCTGTTGAGGAATATATCTCTGAATTTAAGATTTGGCAAAGGGATTCCCAATGGAATCAGGTTTCCCTAAAAAATCAATTTAGAATAGGGTTGTCTGAAAATATTAAGGATGAGCTTGCTAGACTAGATCTCCCAGAAACACTTGACTCACTTATGTCTTTAACTATAAAAATAGACAGAAGAATTAGGGAAAGGAAACAGGAAAGATATTCCCCAGACTCCTATACCAAGGTTACCACCCCTAAAACTTATACACCCTCTCATAAGAGCCAGGATGAAGCCATGGAGATAGGGTTCATTAGAGGACCCCTGTCCCCAGAGGAAAAGTCACGCAGAAAAGAACTGGGACTCTGCCTCTATTGTGCCGCAAAGGAGCATTCTGTTTCTGACTGTCCTTCTTTAAAGATACAAAGATCAGGTAAGACAAATTTTACCTCAGATCATTTACTATCTTTAACAGCACAAAATCCTGCATATTTCATTATTACTATCTCTTTACAGTGGGGACAAAACCGACACAGTCTTAAGGCCGTTTTGGATTCGGGAGCCTACGCTAGTTATATAGATATAAAAGTTGTACAAGAAAATAAAATACCTATTATTGCAAAGAAAAAACCTGTTTCTGTACAATTAATTGATGGAAGACAGTTAGAGTCAGGACCCATCACACACCAAACAATTACCTTATTAGTCACTACTCATGACATACACCAAGAGTTCATTTCTTTTGACGTTATTCCTTCACCCATTTTTCCTGTTGTATTAGGTCTACACTGGTTGAATAAACATCAGCCCCTCGTACATTGGTCAGAAAAAACACTTGAATTTAATTCACAATATTGTACCACCACATGTTACCCTATACAACCTCTTCTATCTGTCTTGGAAACTAACATCCCTCCTGTTTATTCAGATTTAAAACAAGAATTTGACAAACAGGAGGCAGAAACCTTGCCACCCCATCGGGAGTATGATTGCCCCATAGATCTAATCCCTGGGTCAAAAGTTCCATATGGACACATATTCCCACTTTCTAAACCTGAGCTTGATACGTTAAAAGAATATATCAATGAGAATCTCAGGAAGGGATTCATTAGACCCTCCACTTCCCCTGCAGGGGCAGGAATATTTTTCGTAACCAATAAAGATAAAACCATACGGCCAATCGTTGACTACCGCGAATTGAATAAAATAACAAAAAAAGATCGTTATCCTCTTCCACTCATCCCTGAATTAATCGAAAGATTACATGGCTCATCCATTTACACTAAGCTTGATCTAAGAGGAGCTTATAATTTAATAAGAGTGCGTTCTGGGGATGAGTGGTAGAACATATAAAACATGTTAGGATAGTCCTCTCAAGACTGTTAGCTCAAAACCTGTATGTGAAACCTGAAAAGTGTACCTTTCATTCCCCTGAAATCACTTTCCTTGGGTATCATATATCATCTAAAGGGATATATATGGAGAAAACAAAGATCCAAACCATTCTTGATTGGCCTATACCAAAAACCAGAAAACATATACAAAAGTTTTTGGGATTTTCTAACTTCTATAGAAAATGTATTAAAAACTTTTCAGCAATAGTTAAACCCCTAACTAACTTGACAAAAGCCAATGTTCCTTTTGAATGGAACAAAGACGCAAATCACTCCTTCAATGTTTTAAAAAAATCCTTTACTACAGCACCTATTCTAGCATACCCTGATCCACAAAAACAGTACATACTAGAGGTTGATGCCTCATTCTACGCTATAGGAGCTGTATTGTCCCAAAAGAATCCCAAAACAAATAGGACACACCCTGTAGCATATTATTCAAGAGTGTTAACAACCTCTGAAATAAATTACCATATCGGTGAAAAAGAGCTCTTGGCTGTTAAAAGCTCTCTTGAAACTTGGAGACACCTTTTAGAAGGTACAATAGAGCCTATAATTATTTTCACTGATCATCGCAACTTAGAGTACCTAAAAACATCTTGCACGTTAACATCTAGACAAGTGAGGTGGAGTTTATTTTTCTCAAGATTTAATTACATCATAACCTATAGATCGGCTTTAAAGAATACCAAGGCCGACATACTTTCTAGGCTTCCTTCTCCTCCTCCTAAGATTCAGATGTGTAAACCCCTAGTTCCATTAGATAACATAGTGGGGACTTTAGCCATATCAACCACTGAATTAAAAGAGAAGCAACTAACTGATACTACTAAAGTGCTATACAACTTAACACAAGGAGAGAATGGGTTATACTACCATGACACAAAACTATGTACCCCCTTCACTAAGGGAACAAGTTCTCTCCTCTTGTCATGAATCTCCCCTTTCAGGTCACCCTGGTATGAACAAAACTTATGACTTAGTTACAAGATCCTACTGGTGGCCTCACATAAACACAGAAATAAGAAACTACATAAAATCATGTTCAGTTTGCACAACCTGTAAAACCGATAGGAATAAACCCACAGGGTTTCTTCTCTCCCTACCAGTTCCAGACAGACCGTGGAAAGACATTGCTATAGATTATATTGTTGATCTACCTGTATCTGAAAAGAATAACACAATAATCGTTATTGTTGATCTCTTCACTAAAATGGCACTTTGTGCCTTATTATAATTTGCCAACCGCACTGGAAACTGTAAATATCCTTATAAAACATGTCATCTGCCTACACGGCTTACCGAACACTATAACATCAGACAGAGGTTCACAATTTACCTCTAAGGTTTGGAAACAGTTATGTTCATCCCTTAACATTGAACAACGGCTTTCTACCGCATTCCATCCCCAAACCAATGGACAAACGGAGCGTACAAACCATTGGTTGGAGGAATATATAAGATGTTACACCAACCAACAACAAAATAACTGGACAAAATTACTTCCCCTAGCGGAATTCGCACATAATAATACTTACCATTCAACAATAAAAGCTACTCCTTTCTTTGCTAATTATGGCTACCATCCGAGCTTTCATCTACACCCCGAAATCATCACTGACTGCCCAGTCATTGATGATCTTACTAACACTATGCTTGAAACATTCTCTCAACTTTATGACGCTATAAAAATTGCCCAACAGAGGCAAAAGAAATACTACGACCTCAGACATCGTCCTCCTCCTTCATATGTTCTTGGGGATCTTGTTTGGCTCTCTATGAGGAACTTACGGATCTCCGTGCCCAGCAAGAAGTTTCATAAACTTTTTATTGGTCCTTTCCCCATCATTAAAATAGTGAATGAGAATGCTGTTACTCTCCAATTGCCCCCCTCTCTTAAAGTACACCCCACGTTTCACGTCTCACTCCTCAAACCCTACAGTTCACTTCGGAATCCTTTGGACCCTTCTGTTCCTGTGTTGCCTATAGCTCCGGATGTGGAATATGAGGTTGCTGCCATCCTTGACTACAGGAAGGTTTCTGGTCGTCTTCAGTACCTGGTACATTGGAAGGGGTACCCTTCTGAGGAGGATTCTTGGGAACCTTCGGTTAATCTCTCCGCTCCCAGGTTGGTCTCTCTTTTCCACAGAAGATTCCCGGATCGTCCTAGACCTTGATCCACGGAGTGGTTGCTCTTAAGGGGGGGGTCCTGTAACATTATACCCCTTTAAGGGGCGGTTACCTCAGGTGCATATAAATTACACTGGCTACATCACACCAATGCTTGGTATTGATGTATCCAGCCTGGATTAACTTCCTGTGAGCTAATCCCTTTTGCACCTGTGAAGCTAGTTTCTCTCCTGTGGATTCTGGGGAAATTTGCCTACTTCTCTCTCTCCCTGGACCCGGAGCCCTGCTACTCTCACCTGCTCTGTAGTGGACTTTCAGTTCCAGCTGACTACCGGGTGACGTCACTCCCACGTGCCGCATCCACTGTGTCTCTCACAAGCTGTTCTCAGCCTCTGCTGCAGCGTCTCTGCCTTGTGCTCTCTCTCCTACAAGCCTCATCAGCTGTGTCTCACACACCCTGCTTCCAGCAGCTGCTGCAGCGTCTCTGCTTAGTGCTCTCTCTCCCAAGCAAAGGATTGTGCCTCTCTGACTGTGAGCTTTTTCTTCAATATTCCTCTGCTTGTTACTTAAATCTCGGTAAGCTGAGTATTTATTTTTCCCAGTTCATATTTTCTAAGCTTTAGTTGCTTATTTTGTTTATTCATTGCAATGAAGGTATTTGTTATTTTTAAAGTCATGTCTGACTAAATTTGAACTACCATATGCTGCCAGGGGTAAATAGTTCTACATATTTTCATGACAACTGACTAGTATATTAAAATCATAATAAAATATATGTAAAACCCTTAGCCATGAGTTATTACATATATTTAAAAATGAAACACTCACTCAAGTTTTTATTTGGTAACCATACTTTTTATATATTGGAAAATCTATTCATGAATTATTCTCACAATAGACCTGTTGAAAGCAGCGTTACTAATAAACTTTCACACACCTGTTACAACACCATAAATCCAATTACTTCCATGCATCGGGCCAATGAAGTTCAGTTCTTAGAGAGGTCTGGAGCGAGAGACAACTCGCCATTAGCTTGGCCCCTCTTTGATCCATTCGGAAAATTTTAATGCGGACAGAGTCTATGACCGTGCCCAGAAAAACCACCCTGGTACTGGGAACCAGAGAACTCTTCTCTAAGTTTATCTTGCATCCATGTGACCGAAGCAGATTCAGAAGAGTTTGCGAATGTGCTTCTGCCAAAGGAAAAGTTGGAGCCTGAACCAAGATATCGTCCAGGTAAGGGGCTACCGCAATACCCTGTGATCTGGCTACGGCTAGAAGAGCACCCAGAACCTTTGTGAATATCCTTGGAGCAGTAGCTAAACCAAACGGCAGAGCTATGAATTGGAAATGCTGATCCTGAAACGCAAATCTCAGGAACCGAAAATGATACTGATGAATCGGGCGTCCTTCAGGTCTATTGTAGTCATGAATTGTCCCTCCTGTAATTAGAGGGAAAATCGATCTGATGGTTTCTATCTTGAAGGAAGGGACCTTAAGAAATGTGTTGAGATATTTTAAGTCTCAAATTGGTCTGAATGTTCCCTCCTTCTGGGAGACCACAAAAGGTTGGAGTAGAACCTTAGTCCTCTTTCCGAGATGGGAACCAGGACTATTATTCCCAGGGAAGATAGATTCCGGACGCAATCTAAAAATGCTGTCCTCTCCTCTGGTCTTGAAGATATCCTGGAGAGGAGGAAACTGCCCCTAGGAGGATGAGATTTGAACCCTATCTAACACCCATGGATCCTGTACGTCCTGAAACCAGGCATTTGAGAAAAAAGAAAGTCTGCCTCCTACTCGATCTGATCCCAGATCAGGGGCCGTCCCTTCATGCAGATTTGTTATATGTAGGTTTCTTAGTCTGTTTGGATTTGTTCTAAGTCTGGGGAGGTTTCCAAGTATCCTTGTCTTTCAGTAGAATAATCTGCATGTTTGCATCACAGATAAAAGAATTTGCAATTCCCAGAGCCTTAATTATATCCTGAATCTCCTCCTTCAATAAGCTCAGATAGAGAGTCAGCCCAATAGGTAGCTGCCCCTGCAAACACGACAATCCCGGCTGCAGGCTGAAAAAGATATCCCATGTGTTGAAACATCTTCCTTAAATCACTCTCCAATTTATTATCCATAGGTTCCCTGAAAGAAGAGCTATCCTCCAGGGGAATAGTAGTGCGCTTGGTGAGTGTAGAAATGGCTCCATCCACCTTAGGAATGGAACCCCACAATTCCAGATGAGCCTCAGGAACTGGGAATAATTTCTTAAAAAGTAGAAGAAGGGGAGAATGGAGTTCCAATCATCTCCCATTCAGAAGAAATAATCTTTGCCATGCGAACATGGATCGGGAAGGTCTGTGGAGCCTTCTTAGCCTCATAAACTATCTAGTTTCTGAATTTTTGGTTCCTCTGGAAGCTTTGCTTCAGGAACCTCTAGGGTAGATAAGACTTCCTTTAGAAGGAAGCGCAGATGTTCAATCTTAAAATCTAAAAGAGGGATCCTCAGAAGGAACTGTCTTAACATCAGAGATTTCTGACTCCAACAGCTCGCCCTCAGAGGCTACAGAGGTTAATTCATCCTCAGAAAGCTGGGACATACTAGCCAAGTCAGATTGAAAATTAGAATAAATCTAGGTTTGTAGAGTTATGTTTAGCCTTTCTCTTCTGTTTTCCAGAGACAGGCAAGGCACTTAAGGCCACGGACAAAGCAGGCTAACTGCGTAGTAAAGTCCGCAGGGAAAAATCGCCCTCCTGTAGGAGAATTAGGAATTTTGCGGGGAACCGCATGTGAAAGAGGTTTAAAAACAGGTTTAGGAGTAAGGCTAGACATATCCTGGACAACTGAGTCCTTAGAGGTAGACGGATTAGAGGCACTAAACTTATTAGAAGGGCTACCATTCTTGGACCCTTTTTTGATTTAAAGAACATCACCTAGACAATTGGAACAAAGTTGTGCAGGGGGGCATACTATGGTCTCCTCACAGTACAGGCAATTATTCAAAATAGGCACTGACGCTATAGAACCCCCTAGAGGGTTAATATCAGAGTCCTCCATCGCTTTGGATATATCCCCACACAATGAGAGAAAAATCCTAGAATGTGTGACACCTTTATTCCCACACCAATAGCTGGGACACTCACCACCTCCTAGTGTCTTAGTAAAGACCCTTATGGATTCCCCGACGATAAAAAAATCAGCCTGATGGAGACCGGATCGCAAGTGAATTTCGGAAGGAAAGCGCACCCAATCACGTGGTACGCAAAAGGAGCCGCCCCTGCTAACTAGAAAAATGTGCACTAAAAATGAACGGCGCAACAGTCAAAACCGAAAGTAAAACACTTTGACTTCCAAAGTCCAATACAGCCTGAGCCAAAAAATACCCGGTACCCTTCACAAGTGCTCCCATGTAAAGCATCACATAAGCCCCAACTGCGCCCACACAATTCCATACATAAGGAGAATTGATAACCCGTGATCCCATAGAGGGTCATGTGTCACACAGTGATCAAACTGAGTCCTGCAGTCTTTAGAGGAATAATTAGCACTACTAGGGACTATCCCCAGGATCGATCTTGCTGTGGAACAGACCAGCCTTTCATGGTTTGACACTTCCTCTGGAATTTCTGACAGGGACCTGAGAAAATAAAGGGAGAACAGTGTAACTCATCCTCCTCTAGTGAAAAAAGGCAAAGAATGACTGGGGGGATGGGGGAAGTGGGAGGGTTATTTAAGCCTTTGGCTGGGGTGTCTTTGCCTCCTCCTGGTGGCCAGGTGTTGTAATCCCAACAGTAAGGAATGAAGTTGTGGACTCTCCCTGTCTTTAGAAAGAAAATATATGCAAGTATCATTGCAATAAACAATCATAAATAATACCTACAAGAAGAAGGGACATAAAGATAAAAGAAGAGAAAGAAAAGATAAAGGAGGAAAAAAGCTCACGGTAGAAGTATCATCTAATACTATAGTGATGTTTAGCAAATTTACAGTAAATATGTGTATATTATTAGATTACATAACCTCTGATATGTTTTTCAAACACAGAACAGTAATTTGAAATAAAAAAAAAACGGAATATGACATTCAGAAAATACTCTGATTTCCCTGTGTAGCTATAGTAGATTTTATCTAAAGATAAGACATAATTTACCACCTGGACCTATTGATAAAACATTGGAACCAGTACTTTTTTCCAGGACCTGGGTATTAAACTTTTAGCACAGTTGATCATACACTGAAAAATCTGTGCACAGCGAATTATAGGAAGGTGGTTAAGAAGAATTATTGTGCTAAAGGGATGTCCCCAGAATATTGTTGATACATTTAGCAATCGTTTCCAAGTAAAAGTCTATAGAAGGACATGACCACCATATGTGAGACAGAAAGACCTCTTCTCTATATTGCCTCCAGCACATGGGGATGCTCTAGAGAATATACAGTGTAACCTGGTTGGGGAAAGATACCACCTGGAGAGAATTTTACAGTTTTGTTTGACTATTGTGAAGGATATAGAGGATTTTTAAAAATATTTAAATGTTTTACATCATTGTGAGGTAGTAAAAGTAGTATTAAATACCTTCATCCATTTAGATACATAAGTAGTAATAGTATCAGAGTAAGACCCCTGTAGAAGTTTATATGTAAGAGAAAAATGTGCTATGGTCATACAGGGGTTATTGAATAACTTTTCAAAGGGAGTGAGAGATCTAGTTAGATCAGCTTTATAAGGGCTTGTCGAAATGAAATGACACATTTGAACCATTTGTCAAGAGAAGGGCCAATCTCAGTATTGACTGAGTTTTAAGCGATTCATTATTTAAAAGTAGATAAAAATACAATTTTTACTTAAATAAATTTGTCTTTCTTTCGGGATGATGAGAGTCCATAGTTGTCCATAATTTCAAAATGGTAAAATATGGAAAAGGTATGGACCAAGTTGCAGCCTTGCAAATCTGTTCCAAGGAGGCATCATTTTTAAAGGCCTAAGTAGTAGATACAGACCTAGTAGAATGAGCAGTTACTCTTTTTTTGGAGGTGGTTTCCCCACAATCAAGTAAGCATTAGGAATAGTCTGCTTTAGCCACAAAGCCAAGCCTACAGCTTTAGACTTTTGACCCTTTCTAGGGCCTGAAAAGTGGACAAATAAGCTAGAACTCTGTGCTAAATCTTTAGTAGCCTGAAGATAAATTCTTAAGGCTCTGACAACATGCAAATTGTGCAGTAGGCATTCCTTAGAGTTAGAAGGATTTGGGCACAGTGAAGAACGACAAATTCCTAAATATTTTTTTCTGAATTAGTACATAACTAAGAAGGGGTGATCAGAAGACAGAGCTGATAATTCAGAAACGCTTCTAGCAGAAGAAAGAGCTAGAAAAAAAAGAGAACATTTAAAGACAATAACTTTAGGTCCAGAGTATGCATAGGTTCAAAGGGGGGCCTTGCAAAACAAAAACAAAACGGATAATGCCAAACATTTGACCCTTTAAAGAACTAGCCGATAAACCCTTATCCAGTCCTGAAGGAACTGAAGAATTCTGGGGATTCTTAAAGAGAGACAGGCTTTCTAGCATGCAGTAGATAGAATCTGAGAAACCTCTGTTTTTGAGAACTAGGAGTTCTATCTCCACACAGTCAAATTCAGAGATTTGAAATCCATGAGACAAGGGTCCTTGAGAGAGCAGATCTATCCTTAGGGGTAGAGTCCATGGAGGAAGAGATGACATCTGGATTGGGTCCGCATACCAAGTTCTGCTGGGCCATGCTGGAGCTATCAAAATTAGAGAAGCCAATTCCTGTTTGATTCTGGAAATGACTCTTGGAAGAAGAACAAACGGAGGAAATAGATAGGCTAGTCGAACGTTCCAAGGACAGACTAGCGCATCTATCATGAGAGCTCTTGCATCTCTTGACTTGGAGCAATAAACCGGAAGTTTTCAATCTGGATGCCATTAGATCTATTTCTGGAAGATACCATCTCAGGACTAATTGATCCAACACATCCTGATGAAGAGAGCATTATCCTGGATGGACAGATTGATGACTTGGGTAATCTGCTTTCCAACTGTTCACTCCAGGAATGTGAATGGCCGATAGGGTGCAGTGGTTTTCCTGTGCCCAAGACAGAATGCAAGATACCTCTCGCATAGCTAATTTTTCCTGTTTGAGAAGGGGCCAAGACTAATGGGCCCAAAGAATTTCACAAAGTTCTAGGATGTTGATAGGTAATCTCACCTCCTGAGGGGACCATACTTCCTGCGCCCTTCGGGAATCCCAAACAGCGCCCCAACCCCATCAGGCTTGCATCTATATTGACTATGGTCCAGATAGGCAGAAGAAAAGACGCTCCAAGGTTCAAATAGGGGCTTTCCTTCAACTATGAGAGAGATAGTTTGACTGAAGAACTGAACTCTATCTGCTTTTTCAAATTGAAACAATCCTTTGACCACTGTTGAAGCATGGACTACTGGAGAGAACGAAGATGAAAGCGAGCAAAAGGTACCGCATCTGACGCTGCTACCATAAGACCCACTACTTCAAAACATTGTGCAACAGATGAAGAATAAGCCATCTGTAGGAAATAACAGGCAGTCTGCCTCTTTCAACCTCTCTCCTCTGAAGCCAAGAACAAATTGAATGGGGTGAGGAGGGATTAAAGTTCTTGTGAGGGTTCTTGACCTTCTCCTAGTGGCAGGAAATATATCCCACATGTTATGAGCACTTATAGACTCATCATCTTATGAAAGAATTGGGATGTGTGAGGTTTTATTATCTATTGAAGGAAGAATGTTAGGCCTAGATTTAGCGGAAGCCGTCAAAACCAGCGTTAGAGGCTCCTAACGCTGGTTTTTACCGCCCGCTGGTATTTGGAGTCAGCCAGGAAAGGGTCTAACGCTCACTTTGCAGCCGCGACTTTTCCATACCGCAGATCCCCCTACGCCATTTGCGTATCCTATCTTTTCAATGGGATCTTTCTAACGCCGGTATTTAGAGTCTTGGCTGAAGTGAGCGTTAGAAATCTAACGACAAGACTCCAGCCGCAGAAAAAAGTCAGTAGTTAAGAGCTTTCTGGGCTAATGCCGGTTTATAAAGCTCTTAACTACTGTGCTCTAAAGTACACTAACACCCATAAACTACCTATGTACCCCTAAACCGAGGCCCCCCCACATCGCCGCCACTCTATTAAAATTTATTAACCCCTAATCTGCCGCTCCGTACACCGCCGCCACCTACGTTATCCCTATGTACCCCTAATCTGCTGCCCCTAATACCGCCGACCCCTATATTATATTTATTAACCTCTAATTTGCCGCCCCCAATGTCGCCGCCACCTACCTACACTTATTAACCCCTAATCTGCCGACCGGACCGCACCGCTACTATAATAAATGTATTAACCCCTAATCCGCCTCACTCCCGCCTCAATAACCCTATAATAAATAGTATTAACCCCTAATCTGCCCTCCCTAACATCGCCGACACCTAACTTCAAGCATTAACCCCTAATCTGCCGACCGGAGCTCACCGCTACTCTAATAAATTTTTTAACCCCTAAAGCTAATTCTAACCCTAACACCCCCTTAAGTTAAATATAATTTTTATCTAACAAAATAAATGAACTCTTATTAAATAAATTATTCCTATTTAAATATAAATACTTACCTGTAAAATAAACCCTAATATAGCTACAATATAAATAATAATTATATTGTAGCTATTTTAGGATTAATATTTATTTTACAGGCAACTTTGTATTTATTTTAACCAGGTACAATAGCTATTAAATAGTAAATAACTATTTAATAGCTACCTAGTTAAAATAATTACAAAATTACCTGTAAAATAAATCCTAACCTAAGTTACAATTAAACCTAACACTACACTAGCAATAAATTAATTAAATAAAATACCTACAATTATCTACAATTAAACCTAACACTACACTATCAATAAATTAATTAAATAAAATACCTACAAATAAATACAATGAAATAAACTAACTAAAGTACAAAAAATAAAAAAGAACTAAGTTACAAAAAATAAAAAAATATTTACAAACATTAGAAAAATATTACAACAATTTTAAACTAATTACACCTACTCTAAGCCCCCTAATAAAATAACAAAGACCCCTAAAATAAAAAAATGTCCTACCCTATTCTAAAATTAAAATAGAAAAGCTCTTTTACCTTACCAGCCCTTAAAAGGGCCCTTTGCGGGGCATGCCCCAAAGAATTCAGCTCTTTTGCCTGGAAAAAAAACATACAATACCCCCCCCCCCCAACATTACAACCCACCACCCACATACCCTAATCCAACCCAAACCCCCCTTAAATAAACCTAACACTAAGCCCCTGAAGATCTCCCTACCTTGTCTTCACCACGCCGGGTTCACCGATCCGTCCACCGAAGTCTTGATCCAAGCCTCCGAAGTCTTGATGCAAGCCCAAGCGGGGGCTGAAGAGTGACGTCCATCCTCCGGCTGAAGTCTTGATCCAAGCGGGCAGAAGAGGACATCCGGACCGGCAAACATCTTCATCCAAGCCGCATCTTCTATGTTCTTCAATCCGATGACGACCGGCTGATCTTCAAGACCTCCAGCGCGGATCCTTTAAGGGACGTCATCCAAGATGGCGTCCCTCGAATTCCGATTGGCTGATAGGATTCTATCAGCCAATCGGAATTAAGGTAGGAAAATTCTGATTGGCTGATGGAATCAGCCAGATTCAAGTTCAATCCGATTGGCTGATCCGATCAGCCAATCAGATTGAGCTCGCATTCTATTGGCTGATCGGAACAGCCAATAGAATGCGATCTCAATCTGATTGGCTGATTGGATCAGCCAATCGGATTGAACTTGAATCCGATTGTCCTCTTCTGCCCGCTTGGATCAAGACTTCAGCCGGAGGATGGACGTCACTCTTCAGCCCCCGCTTGGGCTTGGATCAAGACTTCGGAGGCTTGGATCAAGACTTCGGTGGACGGATCGGTGAACCCGGCGTGGTGAAGACAAGGTAGGGAGATCTTCAGGGGCTTAGTGTTAGGTTTATTTAAGGGGGGTTTGGGTTAGATTAGGGGTATGTGGGTGGTGGGTTGTAATGTTGGGGGGGGGGGGTATTGTATGTTTTTTTTCCAGGCAAAAGAGCTGAATTCTTTGGGGCATGCCCCGCAAAGGGCCCTTTTAAGGGCTGGTAAGGTAAAAGAGCTTTTCTATTTTAATTTTAGAATAGGGTAGGGCATTTTTTTTATTTTGGGGGTCTTTGTTATTTTATTAGGGGGCTTAGAGTAGGTGTAATTAGTTTAAAATTGTTGTAATTTTTTTCTAATGTTTGTAAATATTTTTTTATTTTTTGTAACTTAGTTCTTTTTTATTTTTTGTACTTTAGTTAGTTTATTTCATTGTATTTATTTGTAGGTATTTTATTTAATTAATTTATTGATAGTGTAGTGTTAGGTTTAATTGTAGATAATTGTAGGTATTTTATTTAATTAATTTATTGCTAGTGTAGTGTTAGGTTTAATTGTAACTTAGGTTAGGATTTATTTTACAGGTAATTTTGTAATTATTTTAACTAGGTAACTATTAAATAGTTCTTAACTATTTAATAGCTATTGTACCTGGTTAAAATAATTACAAAGTTACCTGTAAAATAAATATTAATCCTAAAATAGCTACAATATAATTATAATTTATATTGTAGCTATATTAGGGTTTATTTTACAGGTAAGTATTTAGCTTTAAATAGGATTAATTTATTTAATAAGAGTTAATTTATTTCGTTAGATTTAAATTATATTTAACTTAGGGGGGTGTTAGTGTTAGGGTTAGACTTAGCTTTAGGGGTTAATACATTTATTATAGTAGCGGTGAGATCCGGTCGGCAGATTAGGGGTTAATTATTGTAGGTAGGTGGAGGCGACGTTGGGGGCGGCAGATTAGGGGTTAATAAATATAATATAGGGGTCGGCGGTGTTAGGGGCAGCAGATTAGGGGTACATAGGGATAATGTAGGTTGCGGCGGTGTACGGAGCGGCAGATTAGGGGTTAATAATAATATGCAGGTGTCAGCGATAGCGGGGGCGGCAGATTAGGGGTTAATAAATATAATATAGGGGTCAGCGGTGTTAGGGGCAGCAGATTAGGGGTACATAGGTATAATGTAGGTTGCGGCGGTGTATGGAGCGGCAGATTAGGGGTTAATAATAATATGCAGGGGTCAGCGATAACGGGGGCGGCAGATTAGGGTACATGTTAGGGTGTTAGGTGCAGACTTAGGAAGTGTTTCCCCATAGGATACAATGGGGCTGCGTTAGGAGCTGAACGCTGCTTTTTTGCAGGTGTTAGTTTTTTTTTCAGCTCAAACAGCCCCATTGTTTTCTATGGGGGAATCGTGCACGAGCACGTTTTTGAAGCTGGCCGCGTCCGTAAGCAACGCTGGTATTTAGAGTTGCAGTGGCGGTAAATATGCTCTACGCTCCCTTTTTTCGAGCCTAACGCAGCCATTCTGTGAACTCTAAATACCAGCGGTATTTAAAAGGTGCGGGGGAAAAAAGCATGCGTAGCTAACGCACCCCTTTGGCCGCAGAACTCTAAATCTAGCCGTTAGTCTTTTCTTGAAGGAAAAGGGTGATAGAGATACTGGACATGAAATTCTTCTAGGTGATTCAAGTAACCTTCAAGGTGGAAGAGACATATAAGTTAGGGTCTACAGCTTTAGGTTTATATTTTTTAGGAAACCAACAAAGGTCACTAAGTGCTGGCACTTGTACGATAGAAGACTCTAATTATACTAATAGTTTCGACAGATTATAATAATTCCAAGCTATTTGTGCTAAATGGGCTGCTCTATAATACTCTGTCTTCTTAACTAAGGTAAAATATTTAGTGGGAAATACGAGGTTTCTGATAGGACCACATAAATTATTCAAATCAATCAATCTCTGCTGAGTAGTTAAGTAATGTTTCGGTAAGGCAAGGGGAAGTACCTGAAATAGATATGTGTATTTGGGAGGTAACATTTTAAATGTATTAATGCAGCATCCAGGGCAAATGGCCCTGCTTATGCCAAGTTTGCAAATGCTCTTGAATTTCAGTTTGAAGTGGAAGATAGTTAAGATTAAATAAACATGGTAGGCTGGGGGATAGAGTTATGCCTAAATACCAAATTGAATCTGCATGCGTAAAGACAGTATTAGATTTTACATAGATAATTTCATCTTGGGGTATATTGATAGTCATAAAAACGGACTTATCCATATTTACTGTAAAGCTGGAGATTAGTTTATAGTCTGCTAAAAGGTCAATAAACGTAGGTAGTGATGTTTGTGGAGATTGTAAGGTAAAAATTATACTGTCTGCAAACAGCAAACATTTCTGGTTAATAGTGTTGATAGTTATCACCTCTATATTAGAATTATTTTATCTCAAGCTTGAGACTCCACCATAAGGGCAAATAAGAGGGGGGAGAGGGTCAGCCCTGTCTAGTCCAATTTCTAATGGGAAAACTATGGGAAAAAGAGCCATAGGCTCTGACTCTTGCTGATGGATTGCTATAAATAGCTTGAATTTGATTAACAAACTGGTGAGAGAAGCCGAACGTTGACAGAGTGGACCACATAAAATCCCAGTCTACCCTGTCAAAAGCCTTCTCTGTATCAGTAGATAATAGTAATAATGGGATGTAATTTTCAACGGCCTTGTTCATCTATTGGGGGACTCCAACTGAATTACCTTTTGCCTCTCTACCGAGAACAAAACCAACTTGGTCAGAATGTATGAGGTTTGGTAGGAGCTTGTTAAGACGTAAAGCTAAAATTTTAGTTTATTTATTGTAAAGACCAAATTAAGCAATAAATTGGCCTATAGTTAGTTACTTTGTCAGTCAGTGTACCCGGCTTTGGAATTACAGTTATGGCTGCTTCCCGAAAAGGTTGTGAAAACTGAGCTCCCTGCTCTATAGCATGGAAGAGTGACAGAAGTTGTGGGCTTAATAAGGCCTCAAATAAATGGTAGAATTTAGGTGTGAAGCCATTAGGGCTGGGTTCTTTACCTCTAGGTAGTAATTAGATAGCTTCTAAAACCTCTTGTATTGTAAAGGGGGGATCTAGTTCTGTCTTATACTCACCTGACAAGGACAGCAATTGAATTTGAGATAAATAGTAATCAATTAGGTTAGCTTTTGTGTGAGGGTCTGTCAAAGGCAAATTGTACAAGAAAGTATAGTATTGTGCAAATTAATTCCATGGTGTCCTGTTATTTGACGAATATGTTTTTTACATTTTCTTTTTTTTGAGGATCTGGCTAATAATCGCCCAGCTTTATTATTTTCTTCCAAGTATTGGTTTCTTTCTTTCCTAGTCTGTGTCAAAGTTGGTGAAACTTGTGAGGAATTAGGATTATGTTTATGTTGGGTTTCAAGAGATATTAACCTGTTACAGAGTTCAAAGTAATAAGTGTTTTTTTCCCTTATGTTGTCTTAAATTTGCTTAGATTATCTCCCATGTAATATAGCATTTGAAGGCCTCCCTATTATTCATCCCAGAAGTGTATGGGGGGGTCATTCAGGGTAAAGAACTCAGAAGTCTTTTCTCAGATAGATTGAATTGTTAAATAGTCTATAAAAATAGTAATATTGAGTCTCCAATTATCCCAATTTGCAGGCTTAGAGGTCCACGCAGACCAGTAGGCCTGGGATATCCTAGAACTGATCAGAGAGGATAATAAAGATTTTCCACAAAATAGTAGTAGTCTAATCAGGTATATTTTCTTTGTGGGTGGGAGAAAAAAAGTGTAATCTTTAGATGTGGGATGCGAAATCCTCCATGTGTTAAAAATAGGACTTTTGCAAGGCTATCCAATAAGCTTTAATTTGTTGTGAGAGTATATATGATTTTCCTGTGGAAGTGTCAACAGCTGGGCATAATGGAAACTTAAGTCACCACAAAAATTATCTGGCCTTTAGCAAGTCCAAGTAATTTGTTCATAGTTCTTCAGAAAAAGACTGGGGAAGGGTGGTTAGGGGCATATAGGTTCATAATGGTATGAGGTCTACTAAAAAACAAACCAACTAATATGAATATCCTGCCTTCACTGTCTCAGTAGCTCTGTAAAATATCAAAAGGATGTGCCACATTTAAAGGAAAAACACACTCCATTTTTCAGTTGATAATTTGTTGGTCATAGTAAAAAGTGAATAACTTAGGTTTAAATTATTTAAATTATCTGGTTAGAGACATAGGCTGTATAAATTTTCTTTATTATCCTGATTGGGTTTGCTTATTTTGCCTGATTCAGAGGCCAATATCTCACATTTTTGGGGGGAACATATACATCAACAAAGCTTTAGCAAAAAAACATTTAAGTATATTGTTTATCTCATCAAGTATTATAATTATGGAGGAGCCCAAAGTTCAAAATAAAATAATTTCTTTACTTGTATAGAATTAAAAAGTCACTGTATGAATAAATGAATGATTTTGAACTTGGGACTCCTCAATAATTATAATGCTTGATGAGATAAAAATATACCTAAAGTTTTTTTGCTAAAGCTTAGTTGATGTATGATAATTTAAAGCTCATTGGACTTTTTAAAGTCGGTCTCGTAGGTCCACACAATCAGTTCATTTTTGGTAAAGTTGTGGAAGGCGATAAACCTCTTTTCTGCAGATAAGAAGCCTTTAACATTTTGGTTGGCGATATATAGTTAACTGTTTTAACAGTTGTAGTCATAGCGCGATTTGATTTTTGAGGTAGGATTGATTTAGGGATTTTTTTTTTTATTGTTTGCAAAATGTGTCACTGTTCACCAATAAAACTGTGGGAGATTTGCTTATTAGCCAGTGAGCCATATATGTGCATGGCCGATCCTCAAGAAGCGTTCAGTGATGATAAAAACAATGTCAGTACTATAAAAAAACAAAATGTATGCTTACCTGATAAATTTCTATCTTTCCGGACATGGAGAGTCCACAATTTCATTCCAATTACTAGTTGGAATTTAACTGCTGGGCAGCAGGAGGAGGCAAAGAGCACCCAAGCAGAGCTGTTAAGTGTCACTTCCCTTACCCATAATCCCCAGTCATTCGGCCAAAGGGAAATAGAAAAAGAAGATAACACAAGGGTATAGAGGTGTCTGAGGTTTATACTAAAAAAATTACCGTCTTAAATGCAATAAGGTCGGGTTGTGGACTCTCCATGCCCGGAAAGAAAGAAATTTATCAGGTAAGCATAAATTTTGTTTTCTTTCCTATGGCATGGAGAGTCCACAATTTAATTCCAATTACTAGTGGGAACCAATACCCAAGCTAGAGGACACAGAATGAAAGGGAGGGAGAATAAGACAGGCGGACCTAAATCGAAGGCACCACTGCTTTAAGAACTTTTCTCCCAAAAAAAGCCTCAGCCGAGGCAAAAGTATCAAATTTGTAGAATTTGGAAAAAGTATGCAAAGAGGACCAAGTGGCCGCTTTGCAGATTTGCTTCACAGATGCTTCATTTTTGAAAGCCCAGGAAGAAGAGACAGCCCTAGTGGAATGAGACATAATTCTCTCAGGATGTTGTTGTCCAGCTGTCCCATATGCTGATCGGATAACACTTCTCAACCAGAGAGAAAGAGCAGTAGAAGCAGCCTTCTGAACCTTATGCTTACCTGCGAAAACAATGAACAAGGCAGTAGACTGCCAAAAATCTTTAGTTGCTTGTAGATAAAATTTAAGAGCACGCACAACATCCAGGTTGTTTAATAGACGTTCTTTCTGAGAAGGAGGGTTTGGACAAAAAGAAGGAACAACAATTTCCTGATTGATGTTGCGATCCGCTACCACTTTGGGAAGAAATCCCAATTTAGTACAAAGGTCTGCTTTATCCGCATGAAAAATAAGGTAATAAGATAAGGCAGGAATCACACTGCAAAGCCAAAAGCTCGGAAACTCTGCGAGCAGACGAAATAGCAAGTAGAAACAAACTTAATATTAACTGAATACATAGGCTCAAATGGAGACTGCTGCAAAACTTTAAGAACAAGTTTAAGGCTCCAGGGAGGAGCAACAGGTTTAAACACAGACCTGATTCTGACCAAGGCCTGAACAAAAGATTAAACATCTGACAGATTTGCCAAACGTTTGTGCAAAAGGATAGACAGTGCAGAAATCCGACCCTTCAGAGTACTGACTGACAAACCCTTTTCCAGGCCCTCCTGTAGAAAGACAGAATACGAGGAACCCTCACTCGACTCCAAGAGAAAACCTTTGATTCACACCAGAACAGGTGTTTACGCCATACCTTATGGTAAATCTTACGAGTAACAGGCTTTCGAGCCTGAAGCATAGCATCAATGACCTTCTCAGAAAAACCACGACTAGCAAGACTAGGCATTCAATCTTCAAGCAGTCAGCTTCAGAGAATCTAGATTTGGATGGAGGAAAGGACTCTGAAGTAGAAGGTCCTTCCTCAGAGGAAACCTGGTTTGCAGATAACCTTGACAGGATAAATCTGCCCCTGGGGGGGCAAGACTTGAGTCCTATTCTGTATCCCTGTGATACAACTTCCACGGCCTATGGATCTGGGACGTCTCGGATCCAAGCCTGCCCCCCACTTAATCCAAGACTGGATTGGGGGCGGCTCCTTCATGCTAACTTAGAATTAGCGGAAGACTTCTTGACTTGCTTCCCCTTATTCCAAGGTTGACTGGACCTCCATGAGGTCCTGAATTGCTCCGGCTTGAAGGAAGAAGATGAAGACTTTTGTCCTTTGAAACTGCAAAAGGAATGGAAATTGGAGTTCTGGCAACCCTTAGGTCTATTCTTCTTGTGCTGAGGTAGGAAAGATCCCTTTCCACTTGTTATCTCAGAAATGATCTCAGCTAGACCAGGACGACATAAGGTCTTGCCCTTATAGGGTAAAGACAAAAGTTTGGATTTGGATGGTACATCTGCAGACCAAGATTTTAATCACAGAGCTCTGCGAGCTAGAACTGCAAGGCTAGAAATCTTGGCTCCCAGTCAAACCACTTGCATGCTGGCATCACAGATAAAAGTATTAGCCAGTTTTAGAGCTTTGATCTTATCCTGGATCTCCTCTATAGTCGTCTCTTCTGAAATCAGGTCAGACAAGGCATCACACCAATAAGATGCTGCACCAGTAACCGTAGCAATACATGCAACTGGTTGCCATTGAAACCCCTGATGAATGTACATCTTTCTTAAAGGGACACTGAAACCAATTTTTTTCTCTTGTGATTCAGATAGAGCATGGCATTTTAAGCAACTTTCTAATTTACTCCTATTATCACATTTTCTTAATTCTCTTGGTATCTTTATTTCAAATGCAAGAATGTAAGTTTAGATGCCGGCCCATTTTTGGTGAACAATCTGGGTTGTCCTTGCTGATTGGTGGAAAAATTCATCCACCAATAAAAAATGGCTGCCTAGGGTACCGAACCAAAAAAAGCTTAGATGCCTTCTTTTTCAAATAAAGATAGCAAGAGAACAAAGAAAAATTGATAACAGGAGTAAATTAGAAAGTTGCTTAAAATTGCGTGCTCTATCTGAATCACTAAAGAAAAAATTTGGGTTCAGTGTACCTTTAACCCCTTAACGACCGAGGACGTGCAGGGTACGTCCTCAAAAAAAAGGCAGTTAACGCCTGAGGACGTACCCTGCACGTCCTCGGTGTGGAAAGCAGCTGGAAGCGATCCTGCTCGCTTCCAGCTGCTTTCCGGTTATTGCAGTGATGCCTCCATATGGAGGCATCCTGCAATAACCTTGTACGGCCATCCGATGCAGAGAGAGCCACTCTGTGGCTCTCTCTGCACCGGACATCGATGGCCGGTATCGTTGGTGGGTGGGAGTCTGTGTGGGAGGCGGGTGGCGGCCATCGATGGCCCTGGTGATGTGGTGGGGGGCGGGATCGTGGGCGGGGATGGCCGGGGGCGTGCACGGATGCGTGCACGGGGAGGGAGCGGGTGGGAACCGCTACACTACAGAAAAAGTTTTAGTATAATTGTTAAAAAAGGGGGGAAAAGATCAGGCAGGTGGTGGGGGTTTTTCTGGGGGGGGGGGGAAGCTACACTACAGAAAGCAAAAAAATAAATTAAAGAAAACCCAACTTTTTTTTGCAAAATGGGTACTGGCAGATAGCTGCCAGTACCCAAGATTGCCCCCAATAGGGCAGATGGAGAGGGTTAGAGAGCGGTTTTGGGGGGGATCAGGGAGGTTGGGGGCTAAGGGGGATGCTACACCACAGCATATGTAAATATGCAAAAACCCACAAAACTTTTATTTTAGTACTGGCAGACTTTCTGCCAGTACTTAAGATGGCGGGGACAATTGTGGGGGAGGGAGCTGTTTGGGAGGGATCAGGGGGTCTGATGTGTCAGGTGGGAGGCTAATCTCTACACTAAAGCTAAAATTAACGCTGCAAGCTCCCTACAAACTACCTAGTTAACCCCTTCACTGCTAGCCATAATACACGTGTGATGCGCAGCAGCATTTAGCGGCCTTCTAATTACCAGAAAGCAACGCCAAAGTCATATATGTCTGCTATTTCTGAACAAAGGGGATCCCAGAGAAGTATTTACAACCATTTATGCCATAATTGCACAAGCTGTTTGTAAATAATTTCAGTGAGAAACCGAAAGTTTGTGAAAAAATTTGTGAAAAAGTGAACGATTTTTTGTATTTGATCGCATTTGGCGGTGAAATGGTGGCATGAAATATACCAAAATTGGCCTAGATCAATACTTTGGGATGTCTACTAAAATAAATATATACATGTCAATGGATATTCAGAGATTCCTGAAAGATATCAGTGTTCTAATGTAAATTTTGAAAAAACAGAATTTATGCTTACCTGATAAATTACTTTCTCCAACGGTGTGTCCGGTCCACGGCGTCATCCTTACTTGTGGGAATATCTCTTCCCCAACAGGAAATGGCAAAGAGTCCCAGAAAAGCTGGCCATATAGTCCCTCCTAGGCTCCGCCCACCCCAGTCATTCGACCGACGGACAGGAGGAAAAATATAGGAGAAACCATATGGTACCGTGGTGACTGTAGTTAGAGAAAATAATTCATCAGACCTGATTAAAAAACCAGGGCGGGCCGTGGACCGGACACACCGTTGGAGAAAGTAATTTATCAGGTAAGCATAAATTCTGTTTTCTCCAACATTGGTGTGTCCGGTCCACGGCGTCATCCTTACTTGTGGGAACCAATACCAAAGCTTTAGGACACGGATGAAGGGAGGGAGCAAATCAGGTTACCTAAACGGAAGGCACCACGGCTTGCAAAACCTTTCTCCCAAAAATAGCCTCCGAAGAAGCAAAAGTATCAAATTTGTAAAATTTGGCAAAAGTGTGCAGTGAAGACCAAGTCGCTGCCTTACATATCTGATCAACAGAAGCCTCGTTCTTGAAGGCCCATGTGGAAGCCACAGCCCTAGTGGAGTGAGCTGTGATTCTTTCAGGAGGCTGCCGTCCGGCAGTCTCGTAAGCCAATCGGATGATGCTTTTAAGCCAAAAGGAAAGAGAGGTAGAAGTCGCTTTTTGACCTCTCCTTTTACCAGAATAGACGACAAACAGAGAAGATGTTTGTCTGAAATCTTTTGTAGCTTCTAAATAGAATTTTAGAGCACGGACTACGTCCAAATTGTGTAACAAACGTTCCTTCTTTGAAACTGGATTCGGACACAAAGAAGGTACAACTATCTCCTGGTTAATATTTTTGTTAGAAACAACCTTTGGAAGAAAACCAGGCTTAGTACGCAAAACCACCTTATCTGCATGGAACACCAGATAGGGCGGAGAACACTGCAGAGCAGATAACTCTGAAACTCTTCTAGCAGAAGAAATAGCAACCAAAAACAAAACTTTCCAAGATAACAACTTAATATCTATGGAATGTAGAGGTTCAAACGGAACCCCTTGAAGAACTGAAAGAACTAGATTTAAACTCCAGGGAGGAGTCAAAGGTCTGTAAACAGGCTTGATCCTAACCAGAGCCAGAACCAATGCTTGAACATCTGGCATAGCTGCCAGTCGTTTGTGTAGTAAGACAGATAAAGCAGAAATCTGTCCCTTTAGAGAACTCGCAGATAATCCTTTATCCAAACCTTCTTTCTAGTTACCGGTTTTCTGGCCTGAACCAGAGTATCAATCACCGAATCTGAAAACCCACGCTTAGATAGAATCAAGCGTTCAATCTCCAAGCCGTCAGCTGGAGGGAGACCAGATTTGTATGTTCGAATGGACCCTGAACAAGAAGGTCCTGTCTCAAAGGTAGCTTCCATGGTGGAACCGATGACATATTCACCAGGTCTGCATACCAAGTCCTGCGTGGCCACGCAGGAGCTATCAAGATCACCGAGACCCTCTCCTGTTTGATCCTGGCTACCAGCCTGGAATGAGAGGAAACGGTGGGAACACATAAGCTAGGTTGAAGGTCCAAGGCGCTACTAGTGCATCCACTAGAGTCGCCTTGGGATCCCTGGATCTGGACCCGTAGCAAGGAACCTTGAAGTTCTGACGAGACGCCATCAGATCCATGTCTGGAATGCCCCATAATTGAGTCAACTGGGCAAAAATCTCCGGGTGGAGTTCCCACTCCCCCGGATGGAATGTCTGACGACTCAGATAATCCGCTTCCCAGTTTTCCACACCTGGGATGTGGATCGCAGATAGATGGCAGGAGTGATTCTCCGCCCATTGTATTATTTTGGTTACTTCTTTCATCGCCAGGGAACTCCTTGTTCCCCCCTGATGATTGATATACGCAACAGTCGTCATGTTGTCTGATTGGAATCTTATGAATCTGGCCTTTGCAAGCTGAGGCCAAGCCCTGAGAGCATTGAATATCGCTCTTAGTTCCAGAATGTTTATCGGGAGAAGAGACTCTTCCCGAGACCAAAGTCCCTGACCGCACCCCAGCCCACTAGACTGGCGTCGGTCGTGACAATGACCCACTCTGGTCTGCGGAAGCTCATTCCCTGGGATAGGTGGTCCAGGGATATCCACCAACGGAGTGAATCTCTGGTCTTCTGATCTACTTGAATCACTGGAGACAAGTCTGTATAGTCCCCATTCCACTGTTTCAGCATGCACAGTTGTAATGGTCTTAGATGAATTCGCGCAAAAGGAACTATGTCCATTGCTGCAACCATCAACCCTACTACTTCCATGCACTGAGCTATGGAAGGACGTGGAACAGAATGAAGAACTTGACAAGCGCTTAGAAGTTTTGACTTTCTGACATCTGTCAGAAAGATCCTCATTTCTAAGGAATCTATTATTGTTCCCAGAAAGGGAACTCTTGTTGACGGAGACAGAGAACTTTTTTCTATGTTCACCTTCCATCCGTGAGATCTGAGAAAGGCCAGAACGATGTCTGTATGAGCCTTTGCCTTTGAAAGGGACGACGCTTGTATTAGAATGTCGTCCAAGTATGGTACTACTGCAATGCCCCTCGGTCTTAGAACCGCTAGAAGGGACCCGAGTACCTTTGTGAAAATCCTTGGAGCAGTGGCTAAACCGAATGGGAGGGCCACAAACTGGTAATGTTTGTCCAGAAAGGCGAACCTTAGGAACTGATGATGTTCTTTGTGGATAGGAATATGTAGGTACGCATCCTTTAGATCCACGGTAGTCATAAATTGACCTTCCTGGATAGTGGGTAGAATCGTTCGAATGGTTTCCATTTTGAACGATGGTACCCTGAGAAATTTGTTTAGGATCTTTAAATCCAGAATTGGTCTGAAGGTTCCCTCTTTTTTGGGAACTACGAACAGATTTGAGTAAAATCCCATTCCTTGTTCCGTCATTGGAACTGGGTGTATCACTCCCATCTTTAGCAGGTCTTCTACACAATGTAAGAACACCTGTCTCTTTATTTGGTTTGAGGATAAGTGAGACATGTGGAACCTTCCCCTTGGGGGTAGTTCCTTGAATTCCAGAAGATAACCCTGAGAAACTATTTCTAGCGTCCAGGGATCCTGAACATCTCTTGCCCAAGCCTGAGCAAAGAGAGAGAGTCTGCCCCCCACTAGATCCGGTCCCGGATCGGGGGCTACTCCTTCATGCTGTTTTGTTAGCGGTAGCAGGCTTCTTGGTCTGCTTACCCTTGTTCCAGCCTTGCATCGGTTTCCAGGCTGTTTTGGACTGTGAAGCATTACCCTCTTGCTTAGAGGATGCAGAATTAGAGGCCGGTCCGTTCCTGAAATTACGAAAGGAAAGAAAATTAGACTTATTGTTGGCCTTGAAAGGCCTATCTTGTGGGAGGGCGTGGCCCTTTCCCCCAGTGATGTCTGAGATAATCTCTTTCAATTCTGGTCCAAAGAGAGTTTTACCCTTGAAGGGGATGTTAAGCAATTTTGTCTTGGATGATACATCCGCTGACCAAGACTTTAGCCAAAGCGCTCTGCGCGCCACAATTGCAAACCCTGAATTTTTCGCCGCTAATCTAGCTAATTGCAAAGCGGCATCTAAAATAAAAGAATTAGCCAACTTAAGTGCGTGAACTCTGTCCATAACCTCCTCATATGGAGTCTCTCTACTGAGCGACTTTTCTAGTTCCTCGAACCAGAACCACGCTGCTGTAGTGACAGGAACAATGCACGAAATGGGTTGTAGAAGGTAACCTTGCTGTACAAAAATCTTTTTAAGCAAACCTTCCAATTTTTTATCCATAGGATCTTTGAAAGCACAACTATCTTCGATAGGAATAGTAGTGCGCTTGTTTAGAGTAGAAACTGCCCCCTCGACCTGTCTGCCATAAGTCCTTTCTGGGGTCGACCATAGGAAATAATTTCTTAAATATAGGAGGGGGAACAAAAGGTATGCCGGGCTTCTCCCACTCCTTATTCACTATGTCCGCCACCCGCTTGGGTATAGGAAAAGCGTCGGGGTGCACCGGAACCTCTAGGAACTTGTCCATCTTGCATAATTTTTCTGGAATGACCAAGTTGTCACAATCATCCAGAGTAGATAACACCTCCTTAAGCAGTGCGTGGAGATGTTCTAATTTAAATTTAAATGTCACAACATCAGGTTCAGCCTGTTGAGAAATTTTTCCTGAATCTGAAATTTCCCCATCTGACAAAACCTCCCTCATGGCCCCTTCAGATTGGTGTGAGGGTATGACAGAACAATTATCATCAGCGCCCTCCTGCTCTTCAGTGTTTAAAACAGAGCAATCGCGCTTTCTCTGATATGTAGGCATTTTGGATAAAATATTTGCTATGGAGTTATCCATTACAGCCGTCAATTGTTGCATGGTAATAAGCATTGGCGCGCTAGAAGTACTAGGGGCCTCCTGCGTGGGCAAAACTGGCGTAGACACAGAAGGAGATGATGTAGAACCATGTCTACTCCCTTCATCTGAGGAATCATCTTGGGCAATTTCATTATTTGTGGCAGTACTGTCCTTACTTTGTTTGGACGCTATGGCACAATTATCACACAATTTTGAAGGGGGAGACACATTGGCTTTCATACATATAGAACATAACTTATCTGAAGGCACAGACATGTTAAACAGGCTTAAACTTGTCAATAAAGCACAAAAACCGTTTTAAAACAAAACCGTTACTGTCTCTTTAAATTTTAAACAGGGCACACTTTATTACTGAATATGTGAAAATATATGAAGGAATTGTTCAAAATTTACCAAAATTTCACCACAGTGTCTTAAAGCATTAAAAGTATTGCACACCAATTTTCAGAGCTTTAACCCTTAAAATAACGAAACCGGAGCCGGTTACAGATTTAACCCCTATACAGTCCCAGCTACAGCCTTTGCTGTGACCTTACCAAGCCCAGAGGGGAATACGATACCAAATGACGCCTTCTAGGAACTTTTCCAACTACTTTCAGGTCCTCACACATGCATCTGCATGTCTTGCACTCAAAAACAACTGCGCAGTAATGGCGCGAAAATGAGGCTCAGCCTACAACTGGGAAGGCCCTTCCTGACTGGAAAAGGTGTCTAACATAGCGCCTGACGTTAAAAAACGTTCCCCAAGTTTATAAGTGTGAATTATCAGCATAAACATGTATAAAATGTCTAAATAAAGCAATCGATTTTGCCCATAAAAGTGTCTACCAGTTTTATAGCCCATATTAAGCCCTTTATTCTGTTTGAGACTAAGAAAATGGCTTACCGGTCCCCATGAGGGGAAATGACAGCCTTCCAGCATTACACAGTCTTGTTAGAAATATGGCTAGTCATACCTTAAGCAGAAAAGTCTGCTAACTGTTTCCCCCAACTGAAGTTACTTCATCTCAACAGTCCTATGTGGAAACAGCAATCGATTTTAGTTACTGTCTGCTAAAATCATCTTCCTCTCACAAACAGAAATCTTCATCTTTTTCTGTTTCAGAGTAAATAGTACATACCAGCACTATTTTAAAATAACAAACTCTTGATAGTAGAATAAAAATAACTACAACTAAACACCACATACTCTTAACCATCTCCGTGGAGATGTTGCCTGTGCAACGGCAAAGAGAATGACTGGGGTGGGCGGAGCCTAGGAGGGACTATATGGCCAGCTTTGCTGGGACTCTTTGCCATTTCCTGTTGGGGAAGAGATATTCCCACAAGTAAGGATGACGCCGTGGACCGGACACACCAATCTTGGAGAAAAAATGGTTTGGAAATAGCAAAGTGCTACATGTATTTATAGCCCTATAACTTGCAAAAAAAGCAAAAAACCTGTAAACATTGGGTATTTCTAAACTCAGGACAAAATTTAGAAACTGTTTAGCATGGTTTTTTTTTGGTGGTTGTAGATGTGTAACAGATTTTGGGGGTCAAAGTTAAAAAAGTGTGTTTTTTTCCATTTTGTTCCTCATATTTTATAAAATTTTTTATAGTAAATTATAAGATATGATGAAAATAATGGTATCTTTAGAAAGTCCATTTAATGGCGAGAAAAACGGTATATAATATGTGTGGGTACAGTAAATGAGTAAGAGGAAAATTACAGCTAAACACAAACACCGCAAAAATGTAAAAATAGCCTTGGCCCCAAATGGACAGAAATTGGAAAAGTGCTGTGGTCATTAAGGGGTTAAGTAAGCCTCCAGCTTCTTATCCATGGGATCCTTGAAAGAAGAGCATTTCTCAATAGGGATAGTAGTTCTCTTGGCTAGAGTAGAAATAGCTTCCTCTACCTTGGGCACAGTGCGCCACAAGTCACGTAAAGAGTCAGCAACAGGAAACATTTTCTTAAAAACAGGGGACGGGGAAAAAGGAATCCCTGGCTTTTCACATTCCTGAGCTATAATTTCTGACATACGGTCTGGAACTGGAAAGACCTCTACAGAAGAGGGAATAACATCAAAAAAACTGTTAAGCTTGTTTGATTTTTTAGGATTCACAGCGACAGTAGTGTCAGAATCCTCCAAGGTAGCTAAAACCTCCTTCAAAAGCAAACAGAGGTGTTCTATCTTAAATCTAAATTCACCTCCTCTGGATCTGCTGTACTAGCTACCGCAGTCTCTGAGTCAGAGATTTAACCCTTTAGAAAATTCTGAAGAAAAGTCCTCCTCAGATAATTGAGCAAGGCTGACTAGCGCTGTCTTTGTGGCGTCAGAATGCTTACCTTGAGACATGTTTTTAGTTTTTCTCTTCCTCTTAACAACAGCAGGGAAAGTTGCTAGGGCTGCAGAAACTGTAGAGGTTAGTTGTGCAGCAAAATCTCCTGGTAAATAAACACCTCAGAAGTCTGCTGAGAGGAACAGCAGGGCACTACATGTGAAACGGTTAAAGCTTGGGACGTTTGAGGGGAGAGTTGAGAAATGGTATGAACAGCATTATGAGAAATATATAGCTCAGAAGGGTTATCTTTATTCCTAGATGCTAAAATCTTGTTTATGCATGAGAAAAAAGTTGCACAGGAGGGATATCTTGTACCTCCAAGCAGTAAAGGCATTTATCAAAAATAGAAACTACATTTGAGTCAGTATCTATCATGGAATAAAGATTCCCAAAGATATAACTTTATTAAAATATTTGGAACTAATATGCAATAATATGTATAAAATGAGCTAATAAAAAAAAAAAAAACTGACAAGACAAATTTTTTGAAGATATAAAAATAATTAAATAACTCCTGCACCTCTATAACCTCAGTCGGACTGAGGTGACTTACCATCCATGAGTCCAGGAGACTCCACCGTAACGGAACTAGCACAGGAATCAAATCTTGAACGATAGAACTCAAGAAGCTATAACCTCCTTCATGACAATATACTGACTGAGGAGACGATCCTTTAAGTAGCCCATCGTAACCAACCTATAAGTGATAAGCACCGCAACACTCTGCTCTTCAGTCGGTACTGAAAATAGGCTGGAGCGGAAGAGAATATATCACATGAGCACAAGTAAAAAAGAAACTGCACCACAACCCTAACAGACGCGCGAAAATGAAGCGCTGCTTAACTGAAAAATAAATTAACAGTTGACACCGTAATCTTCTTGTCCTATAAAATAATCCAAGATTCATAGGGCTAAATAAATAAAATTATACTGACAAATCCTACACCCTTAAGCCATAATAACCAGCCTCAATCAAAATAAAGGGGGAAATTATTAACCCCTTCACTCCTAAAACCACCAAAAGTGCCTGCATTGTAAATGAAATCCCTACATAAAGGGATATTAAGTCCCAAATATAAGGCCAATGAGGAGTAACCCATAAAGTGCTGCCCTTCAAACCTAGAAGGTAATAGCACTTTCCTGTGGACTCTCTGCCAGGCAGGAAAGTTTCTGAGGTGTGACAGAATCACCACATCTGACAGGGACCTGTAGAAAAAGAAAAACAGAGTAACCAACCCTGGTTTTCTATAAAGGGGTAGCATATATGTTAGAAGTTAAGCAAACACCACCTCGCCGTCTTCTAATTGCTAAAAGCCGCCATTACTCTTACTAAAGAGAATTACATGGACACAGCATAGCCTCAGTCCTTGCTTGCAGGGAAAAATACTCATTAAAATAATTAAATATCTTCAGACACAATCTTTAAACATACTCCCAATGATAGAAGCAAAGAATGACTGAGGATTATGAGTAAGGGAAGTGACACTTAACAGCTCTGCTGGGGTGCTCTTTGCCTGCTGGCCAGGAGTTGAATTCCCACTAGTAATTGGAATGAAATTGTGGACTCTCAATGCCATAGGAAAGAAATTGGCTTTTTGGTATTGCATATCTCACATACTATGGCTCTGGTGATATTGCAAGAAAAAGTGGGCTGACCCTCTGTTCCACCGAGTGGCGATGTACCTTCCAAAGGAAATAATAGAGATGGCAGTTTCCGCAAAAGTACGTCAACATTGCCAGTTATCTTTGATCTAGGCAGGAGGCGGGCTGGAAGGGGTGTATTCAAAGTATGTTTACACATTATAGACTGTGTATTCATTAAAACAAAAAATGTTTTCTGTGTAGCAAAAGTTTAAACAATGCATATGTAAATTAAGTTTCACTGTACATTCAGTAGATTTCTTACAATTGAAAATCACTGATATGGCTGAAAAGGTGCATCTAAGATGTAGGATAGTCCTTTTAAAATAGGAAACTCATGGCAAAGATTCCCTATTAAAATACAGTTTACTCCCACAGAATGTTCATGAGACTTACACAACTTACTACAAGAGCTGTGGGGATATGTGTATATTGTACACATGCCTACAATGTATAACTTATATGATGTATTTAATTGTAAAAATGCTATAATATGTATTTTAAGTATTTTCGTGATTTTAAAATTGTGGTTTTTGCCAATTTGTTTTTTTCTGTTTTATGAAAAAGATTTTGTGTTCTTATTTCATAGAAGACAGTAGCCACAGCGTTCTAATTTTATAAAAGTGCATTTTTTTAAACTTTGCACTGTATCAAACGTGTGTTTTTGTTGACTGTTTTTTTTAATATTGTATTTTTATTTCTGATATAAGTTCTCACTGTGCTGAGCATGTTATATTTATAATATTGTGACTGTAAAAAATATGTTAAACAAGAAAAAGAACTCCTGGAAGTGAGGGTACTATGGTCCCCACAGAGCCCTGATTTCAACATCATTGAGTCTGTCTGGGATTACATGAAAAGACAGAAGCAACTGAGGCTGCCTAATTCTACTGAACTGTGGTTAGTTCTCCAAGATGTTTGTAACAATCTACCCGGAGTTCCTTAAATAACTGTGTGCAAGTGTACCTAGAAGAACTGATGCGGTTTTGAAGGCAAAGGGTGGTCACACCAAATATTGATTTGATTTAGTCTTTTCTTCTGTTCACTCAAGTTGCATTTTGTTAATTTATAAAAAAAATAAGCTATAAACATTTCTATTTTTGAAAGCATTCTTACTTCAAAGCATTTTTTTTACGTCTGCCTAAAACTTTTGCACAGTACTGTAGGTAATTTTTTCAACAAAGGATACCAAAAAAACATAATTTATGCTTACCTGATAAATTCCTTTCTCCTGTAGTGTAGTCAGTCCACGGGTCATCCATTACTTATGGGATATTAACTCCTCCCTAACAGGAAGTGCAAGAGGATCACCCAAGCAGAGCTGCTATATAGCTCCTCCCCTCTACGTCACACCCAGTCATTCGACCGAAAACCAAACGAGAAAGGAGAAATTATAGGGTGCAGTGGTGACTGGAGTATAATTTAAAATTTAGACCTGCCATAAAAAACAGGGCGGGCCGTGGACTGACTACACTACAGGAGAAAGGAATTTATCAGGTAAGCATAAATTATGTTTTCTCCTGTTAAGTGTAGTCAGTCCACGGGTCATCCATTACTTATGGGATACCAATACCAAAGCTAAAGTACACGGATGACGGGAGGGACAGGCAGGATCTTTACACGGAAGGAACCACTGCCTGAAGAACCTTTCTCCCAAAAACAGCCTCAGAAGAAGCAAAAGTGTCAAATTTGTAAAATTTGGAAAAAGTATGAAGAGAAGACCAAGTTGCAGCCTTGCAAATCTGTTCAACAGAGGCCTCATTCTTAAAGGCCCACGTGGAAGCCACAGCTCTCGTAGAATGAGCTGTAATTCTTTCAGGAGGCTGCTGTCCAGCAGTCTCATAAGCTAAACGTATTATGCTACGAAGCCAAAAAGAGAGAGAGGTAGCAGATGCTTTTTGACCTCTCCTCTGTCCAGAATAAACGACAAACAGGGAAGAAGTTTGGCGAAAATCTTTAGTTGCCTGTAAATAAAATTTCAGGGCACGGACTACATCTAAATTATGCAGAAGTCGTTCCTTCTTTGAAGAAGGGTTAGGGCACAATGATGGAACAACAATCTCTTGATTGATATTCTTGTTAGTGACTACCTTAGGTAAGAACCCAGGTTTAGTACGCAGAACTACCTTGTCTGAATGAAAAATCAGATAAGGAGAATCACAATGTAAGGCCGATAACTCAGAGACTCTACGAGCCGAGGAAATAGCCATTAAAAACAGAACTTTCCAAGATAACAGCTTGATATCAATGGAATGAAGGGGTTCAAACGGAACACCCTGTAAAACGTTAAGAACTAAGTTTAAGCTCCACGGTGGAGCAACAGTCTTAAACACAGGCTTAATCCTGGCCAAAGCCTGACAAAAAGCCTGAACGTCTGGAACTTCTGACAGACGTTTGTGTAAAAGGATGGACAGAGCTGAGATCTGTCCCTTTAAAGAACTTGCAGATAAACCCTTTTCTAAACCTTCTTGTAGAAAAGACAATATCCTAGGAATCCTAACCTTATTCCATGAGTAACTCTTGGATTCGCACCAGTGTAAATATTTACGCCAAATCTTATGGTAAATTTTCCTGGTAACAGGTTTCCTAGTCTGTATTAAGGTATCAATTACTGACTCCGAAAATCCACGCTTTGATAAAATCAAGCGTTCAATCTCCATGCAGTCAGCTTCAGAGAAATTAGATTTTGATGTTTGAAAGGACCCTGAATTAGAAGGTCCTGTCTCAGAGGCAGCGACCAAGGTGGACAGGATGACATGTCCACTAGATCTGCATACCAGGTCCTGCGTGGCCACGCAGGCGCTATTAGAATCACCGATGCCTTCTCCTGTTTGATCCTGGCAATCAATCGAGGAAGCATCGGGAAGGGTGGAAACACATAACCCATCTTGAAGGTCCAAGGTGCTGTCAGAGCATCTATCAGGACCGCTCCCGGATCCCTGGATCTGGACCCGTAACAAGGAAGCTTGGCGTTCTGGCGAGACGCCATGAGATCCATCTCTGGTTTGCCCCAACGTTGAAGTATTTGGGCAAAGACCTCCGGATGAAGTTCCCACTCCCCCGGATGAAAAGTCTGGCGACTTAGGAAATCCGCCTCCCAGTTCTCCACGCCTGGGATGTGGATCGCTGACAGGTGGCAAGAGTGAGACTCTGCCCAGCGAATTATCTTTGAAACTTCCATCATCGCTAGGGAACTCCTTGTCCCTCCCTGATGGTTGATGTAAGCCACAGTCGTGATGTTGTCCGACTGAAACCTGATGAACCTCTGAGTTGCTAACTGAGGCCAAGTCAGAAGGGCATTGAGAACTGCTCTCAATTACAAAATGTTTATTGGAAGGAGACTCTCCTCCCGAGTCCATGATCCCTGAGCCTTCAGGGAATTCCAGACAGCGCCCCAACCTAGTAGGCTGGCGTCTGTTGTTACAATTGTCCAGTCTGGCCTGCTGAAGGGCATCCCTCTGGACAGGTGTGGCCGAGAAAGCCACCATAGAAGAGAATCTCTGGTCTCTTGATCCAGATTCAGCATAGGGGACAAATCTGAGTAATCCCCATTCCACTGACTTAGCATGCACTATTGCAGCGGTCTGAGATGCAGGCGTGCAAAAGGCACTATGTCCATTGCCGCTACCATTAAGCCGATTACCTCCATGCATTGAGCCACTGACGGGTGTGGAATGGAATGAAGGATCCGGCAAGCATTTAGAAGTTTTGCTAACCTGTCCTCTGTCAGGTAAATCTTCATTTCTACAGAATCTATGAGAGTCCCTAAGAAGGGAACTCTTGTGAGTGGCAATAGAGAACTCTTTTCTTCGTTCACTTTCCACCCATGTGACCTTAGAAATGCCAGTATTAACTCTGTATGAGACTTGGCAGTTTGGAAACTTGACGCTTGAATCAGAATGTCGTCTAGGTACGGAGCTACCGATATTCCTCGCGGTCTTAGTACCGCCAGAAGAGAACCCAGAACCTTTGTAAAGATTCTTGGAGCCGTAGCTAACCCGAAGGGAAGAGCTACAAACTGGTAATGCCTGTCTAAGAAGGCAAACCTTAGATACCGGTAATGATCCTTGTGAATCGGTATGTGAAGGTAGGCATCCTTTAAATCCACTGTGGTCATGTACTGACCCCTTTGGATCATGGGTAAGATTGTCCGAATAGTTTCCATTTTGAACGATGGAACTCTTAGGAATTTGTTTAGGATCTTTAAATCCAATATTGGTCTGAAGGTTCCTTCTTTCTTGGGAACCACAAACAGATTTGAGTAAAACCCTTGTCCGTGTTCCGACCGCGGAACCGGGTGGATCACTCCCATTAGTAAAAGATCTTGTACACAGCGTAGAAACGCCTCTTTCTTTATCTGGTTTGTTGACAACCTTGAAAGATGAAATCTCCCTTGTGGAGGAGAAGCTTTGAAGTCCAGAAGATATCCCTGAGATATGATCTCCAACGCCCAGGGATCCTGGACATCTCTTGCCCAAGCCTGGGCGAAGAGAGAAAGTCTGCCCCCCACTAGATCCGTTTCCGGATTGGGGGCCCTCACTTCATGCTGTCTTAGGGGCAGCAGCAGGTTTTCTGGCCTGCTTGCCCTTGTTCCAGGTCTGGTTAGGTTTCCAGCCTTGTCTGTAGCGAGCAACAGTTCCTTCCTGTTTTGGAGCAGAGGAAGTTGATGTTGCTCCTGCCTTGAAGTTACGAAAGGCACGAAAATTAGACTGTCTAGCCCTTGGTTTGGCTCTGTCTTGAGGCAGGGCATGGCCCTTACCTCCCGTAATGTCAGCGATAATTTCTTTCAAACCGGGCCCGAATAATGTCTGCCCCTTGAAAGGTATGTTAAGCAATTTAGATTTAGAAGTCACATCAGCTGACCAGGATTTTAGCCACAGCGCTCTGCGCGCCTGAATAGCGAATCCGGAATTCTTAGCCGTAAGTTTAGTTAAATGTACTACAGCATCAGAAATAAATGAATTAGCTAGCTTAAGGGCTTTAAGCTTGTGTGTAATCTCATCCAATGGAGCTGTGTCAAGGGTCTCTTCCAGAGACTCAAACCAAAATGCCGCCGCAGCCGTGACAGGCGCAATGCATGCAAGGGGTTGCAATATAAAACCTTGTTGAACAAACATTTTCTTAAGGTAACCCTCTAACTTTTTATCCATTGGATCTGAAAAGGCACAGCTATCCTCCACCGGGATAGTGGTACGCTTAGCTAAAGTAGAAACTGCTCCCTCCACCTTAGGGACCGTTTGCCATAAGTCCCGTGTGGTAGTGTCTATTGGAAACATTTTTCTGAATATAGGAGGGGGTGAAAAAGGCACACCGGGTCTATCCCACTCCTTAGTAACAATTTCAGTAAGTCTCTTAGGTATAGGAAAAACGTCAGTACACGTCGGTACCGCAAAATATTTATCCAACCTACATATTTTCTCTGGGATTGCAACCGTGTTACAATCATTCAGAGCCGCTAACACCTCCCCTAGTAATACACGGAGGTTCTCCAGCTTAAATTTAAAATTTGAAATGTCTGAATCCAGTTTATTTGGATCAGATCCGTCACCCACAGAATGAAGCTCTCCGTCTTCACGTTCTGCAAATTGTGACGCAGTATCAGACATGGCCCTAGCATTATCAGCGCACTCTGTTCTCACCCCAGAGTGGTCTCGTTTACCCCTAAGTTCTGGCAATTTAGATAAAACTTCAGTCATAACATTAGCCATGTCTTGTAAAGTGATTTGTAATGGTCGTCCTGATGTACTTGGCGTTACAATATCACGCACCTCCTGAGCGGGAGATGCAGGTACTGACACGTGAGGCAAGTTAGTCGGCATAACTTCCCCCTCGTTGTCTGGTGAATTTTGCTTAACATGTACAGATTGGCTTTTATTTAAAGTAGCATCAATGCAATTAGTACATAAATTTCTATTGGGCTCCACCTTGGCCTTTGAACATATAGCACAAAGAGATTCCTCTGTGTCAGACATGTTTAAACAAACTAGCAATTAGACTAGCAAGCTTGGAAAATACTTTTCAAATGAATTTGCAAACAATATAAAAAACGTTACTGTGCCTTTAAGAAGCACACAAAAAAACTGTCACTTTGATATAACAATGAACCGGTCTAGTTATAGCAATCAATTTTTCATATGAAATGCATTAATTTAGCAAAGGATAGCACCCATCAGCAAATGGATTACTAACCCTTTAATACCAAAAAACGATTGACAAATCAAATAAATACGTTTTTATCACAGTCAAAGCACAGTCTCACAGGTCTGCTGTGAGTGATTACCTCCCTCAAACTAGTTTTTGGAGACCCCTGAGCTCTGTAGAGACGTCCTGGATCATGCAGGGAGAATAAGGAAGACTGTGACTGAATTTTTGATGCGTAGTAAAAGCGCCAAAATAGGCCCCTCCCACTCATAATACAGCAGTGGGGAAGCTCATTAAACTGATTTTATTCAAATAAACGATAGCCAAGTGGAAAAAAATGCCCATAAATTTTCACCAAGTACCTCAGAGAGAAAAACGATTAACCTGCCAGTAAACGTTTTAAATATATGAAATAATAATAAAGCCTGTTGCTAGTCGCTATCACTGCATAAAGGCTATAAGATATATGTAAACCGTATTATCTTAGTGAAGTGCCATTCCCCAGAAATACTTTAGTGCCGACATACATACATAACAGCCTGATACCAGTTGCTACTACTGCATTTAAGGCTGTACTTACATTATATTGGTATTAGCAGTATTTTCTCAGTCAATTCCATTCCTTAGAAAATAATATACTGCAACATACCTTTTTGCAGGTGAACCCTGCCCGCTGTCCCCTGTTCTGAAGTTACCTCGCTCCTCAGAATGGCCGAGAACAGCAAATGGATCTTAGTTACGTCCGCTAAGATCATACATAAACTCAGGTAGATTCTTCTTCTAATACTGCCTGAGAAGAAACAACACACTCCGGTGCTGTTTAAAACAACAAACTTTTGATTGAAGTAATAAAAAACTAAATTTAATAACCACACTCCTCTCACACATCCTATCTATTAGTTAGGTGCAAGAGAATGACTGGGTGTGACGTAGAGGGGAGGAGCTATATAGCAGCTCTGCTTGGGTGATCCTCTTGCACTTCCTGTTAGGGAGGAGTTAATATCCCATAAGTAATGGATGACCCGTGGACTGACTACACTTAACAGGAGAAAAACAAACAAAGCAAATTAGAAAGTTGATAAAAAAATAACATGCTGTGTCTAAATCATGGAAGTTTCATTTTTACTTTACTGTCCCTTTAATTTTATCATACTCTATATTATGTTATCAGACTCAAGAATTCTGATAAGTAAGCTTAGAAAGTGTAAATATCAATGATGTTGTGTGGCAAATTTTAATTTCAAGTTACAGTCTCCCTCTGCTTCAAGCTCTCCTTTATGATTTTCTTTCCTGATACTTGCTATCATCATCAATGTTCCATCTAATTTTTTTCCCTTGTGTGCAATTATTTTTTTTCTTTGTGCGGGCTTGATACTGCTTGTGTGTGGCATTAAGCAAGTACACAGCAGCTAAAATATGTGTGTGTGTGTGTGTGTGTGTGTATATATAGATATATATATATATATATATATATATATATATATATATATTTATATTAGATATATTAGATCCCATCCAAAATAGAAAATTTTACTCAGATATGATCATATTCCAAAAACACCAAAACTGTATTAAAGTATAATCATATCCCAAGAAATACAAATAGCTATAACAACCCCAAATCATGCACCCACTCATTATTTCATTACGCACATACAAAAAAAATTTAGGGGGAAAAAAAAATCAAAAACACCCGAGGTGTCCCAAGGAAAAATAGATCAATGTCAATAAAAAGTCCACTTTTCACATCATTATATCACCACTCTGATGCAATGTATAAAGCTGCAACATATATTCAGAGAAAGTGTAATGTCACTTAGTTATATCCCAGCATGAAACTTTATGGAGTTATTGATGTAATGTACATGTATACATTTCCCATTAGACGCTATGTGCAATCAATTTGTTAGCAGTTCATACCCCATGCTCATAAGCATGGATTAATAATGTTTCTCTATCCACACATATTAATGACATACTCCCATATGCCACTGCCAGACAAAATGCTTGTTAGTATCAAATAATGGGGGGAAATAAGGTATCACATAACCCTTGTCCACCCTATACAGCAAGGTCGGTCTCTTTATATATATATATCAAATGACAGGATGGATCAGCCGATATACTTGCGATTAAATAGATCCAATACGATATCCACTGAGCAACTTTGCAGTCTTGGTGTAGGGGTAACCGCCACTTGTTATTGGTATACACACGTGGAGCGTCTATGGCACCTTCTGATGATGTTGGCAAAACTCCTACGCTCATTTCAGCAATCCCCCTTTCACAAGGAGACGCACAGTCAACTTAGGTAATTTACCCTCAGTGTGGCACAGGAAACAGATCAAGCTGTGCAACACCGGAGGGATGTGAAAAGTGATTTTTTTTTTATTTTAACAGTGTCATGCTCTCTTGCAGCTAAATTTTTCTGGAGACCAGCACCGTTGGGGAAAAAAAATCCTTTTCCCATCCCTCCTGTGTTGAGCAGCCTGCTGTGTTGCCTGCGCTATGGAACTATGGAGGGAACACTGATCATCACATAACCTATGGAACTATGGAGTAATAATTCACCTTTATGATAAAAGCAACTTTGCATCAAATGTTAGTTGCCAAAGAAAGTTACGGTGCATTGTGTAAGTGACGTACGGTAGCCAGTGGGTTGATAACATAAATACTTCACATGGATTCGGGCTACAGAGGTTTTTCTTTATTTAACTGAGTGAACTAGGAACATTTTCTAATCTGATTGGCAAACTATAGTGCTTTTATACTATTTATACATATACACACCCACTCGTATGAGAGTTCAAGGGTTTATGAATGTGATATGAGGTTTCATTTGGGCATAAAACATAAAAAGGGTGTAGGAAATGAGCATCAGTTGGGTATATTGATGGCACTGTCAGTGTCAGCTAAAATCCAAAGTGAAAACACACATGAACATAGTATAAACACTAGTCGCTCCTTCTTGCCTTTCTACAAATTATAAGTATTTAAGAAAGGTTTCATGTGGTCTTGCTTATTTTTAATTCAAAGGGATGTGAAACTGGGCTCCTTCAGTAAAAGCAAGTATGTAAGTAACCATAAAAAGAAACAGATTGTGTTAACAAATAGCAAACATTTTACTTGTTTTATTGCAAAATGAGAACTTAAGACTTTCTCATTATAGCCCCAACCCTCAGGAAAATAAGAGAGCAGACATGTTTCATTCTGCCTCTTTTGAGCATGAGCAAAACAGACTTACTGTATCTCTTGCATTCACTAAACACTAAGCCAGCTCAAGTTAATCTAGAAGATTTTTGACATCACCCTAGATAAACCTTTCTGTAGAGACTCCAGCCTCCTTTTAGGGTTGTGACAGTAAGCAATTGAGTAATAGAGATAAAATGTAAAATCCTTTTAAAATGATGAATAATACATATTGCAATATTAAGTATAACCTACTGCTTAGCGCTTTTTATTACAATAATGAAACAGATCGTTTTAAAACTTCTAACAAAAATCACTTTTGTTAAAGGGACAGTCTAGTCCAAAATAAACTTTCATGATTTAGATAGGGCATGTGATTTTAAACAATTTTCCAATTTACTTTTATCACCAATTTTGCTTTGTTATCTTGGTATTTTTAGTTGAAAGCTTAACCTAGGAGGTTCATATGCTAATTTCTTAGACCTTGAAGGCCGCCTCTTAAGAATGCATTTTAACAGGTTTTTCACCACTTGAGGGTGTTAGTTCATGAATTTCATATAGATAACACTGTGCTCATGCACGTGAAGTTACCTGGGAGCTATCACTGATAGCTAAACTGCAAGTCTGTCAAAAGAACTGAAAAAAGGGGCAGTTTGCAGAGGCTCAGATACAAGATAATCAAAGAGGTAAAAAATATATAAATATAACTGTGTTGGTTATGCAAAACTGGGGAATGGGTAAAAAAGGCATTATCTATCTTTTAAAACAATAACAATTCTGGTGTAGACTGTCCCTTTAATAGGCAACAATAAAAAAAAATGTTGTGGGCCTATCCAGCAAATTCAATTTCCACTTGATCCTATGAGATATTCACCTTTGTTGTTTGCACAGATGGTAAACTATTTTTTAAAAGCACTAAAAATGTGTTCAAATACTATTAAATATGTTAAGATAAGATAACCTTACCTTATAAAATAAACCAAACGTGTCACTGACGTTCTTTATAAAGTTGTGAACAACAGCCAGAACCGGATCTCTGTAGCCCCAGAGCAACTCATGGACTGAGCGTGTAATGAACACTCCTTCATTGTAGGTCTTTAGAGTTCCTTCAATAATTGGTTTTAATACTTTATTGTTTTTAAACATTTCCAGCAGTGTCTGTGGTAACATACGGGGAAAAAAAAGAGAATGAAAACAGTATTATCAATTATATACACAAATTAGATAACAAGTTATTACATCTTATTTACTACAATAAAGAAAAACATTTCCTAGGCTTATAAACACTGGAGAGGACTCTTCAGAGAGACAAACAGCTCCAATCCTTATTGATTCTAGACTATATGAGGAGCCCTCAAACTTTTCTCATATATGTAGGTCTGATTCCTAATGGCAGGATTGGCCAGGGGACGCTTTATATTAACCCTTAAGATAAAGAGAAAATGTCAAAAGAAAAATATAATTATAATCACAGTCAGCCAGATTACGAGTTTTGCGCTATGGTTGCTCGCTAATTGCTTGTACGTTATTTTCACCGCTCACCTTTAATAGTATTGCTATTTCAGGTTTGCAAAAAGCAGACTTGTGCGGGCGATATGGTTGCGTTGAGCTCCATAACTCACCCAAATACAAGCGCTGCTTTGACGTGCTTGTGCACGATTTCCCCATAGACATCAATGGGGAGAGCCGGCAAAAAAAAAAAGCCTAACACCTGGGATCGGGGAAACAAAAGCTCCCACATTGATGTCTATGGGGAAATAAAAAGTTACCTTTAAACCTAACACTCTAACATAAACCCCACGTCTAAACACCCCTAATCTGCCGCCCCTGACATCGCCGCCACCTACATAAAACTATTAACCACTAATCTGCCGCCCTTAACATCGCCGCCACATAAATAAAACTATTAACCCCTAATCTGCTGCCCCTAACATTGTCGCCGCTTACATTACAGTTATTAACCCCTAAACCGCCGCCCTCCCACATCGCAAACACTATTTAAAGATTATTAACCCCTAATCTGCCGTCCGCCCACACTGCCGCTATAATAAACCTATTAACCCCTAAACCTAACCCTAACGTAACCCTAACCCTAACACCCCTTAACTTAAATATAATTAAAATAAATCTAAATAAAACATAATTATTACCTAAATAATTCCTATTTAAAACTAAATACCTGTAAAATAAAACCTAAACTAGCTACAATATAACTAATAGTTATATTGTAGCTAGCTTAGGTTTTATTTTTATTTCACAGCTAAGTTTGTATTTATTTTAACTAAGTAGACTAAGTTATTAACTATTTACTAGCTACCTAGTTAAAATAAATACAAACTTACATGTGAAATAAAACCTAACATTAAAGTTAAATAAAATAAATTAAATTAATACAATACATTTATCTAAATTACAAAAAAAACCCACTAAATTACAGAAAATAAAAAAACGAAATTATCAAAAATAAAAAAAGAATTACTCCTAATCTAATAGCCCTATCAAAATAAAAAAGCCCCCCCCCCAAATAAAAAAAAACCTAGCCTAAACTAAACTACCAATAGCCCTTAAAAGGGCCTTTTGCGGGGCATTGCCCCAAAGAAATCACCTGTTTTACCTGTAAAAAAAAAAAATACAAACAACCCGCCAACAGTAAAACCCACCACCCACACAACCAAACCCCCCAAATAAAAACATCCATCCTCATTCAGGCGGCAGAAATCCTCCTCGAAGTTGGCAGAAGTCTTCATCCAAGCGGGCAGAAGCCTTCATCCAGACGGCATCTACTATCTAAATCCATCTGGCACGGAGCATCCTCTTCTTCTGATGGTCAACGAAGAATGAAGTTTCCCTTTAAGGTACGTCATCCAAGATGGCGTCCCTTACATTCCGATTGGCTGATAGAATTCTATCAGCCAATAGGAATTAAAGGGTAAAAAATCCTATTGGCTGTTGCAATCATCCAATAGGATTGAGCTTTCGGGGGTAGTTATCAACGTGTCAACTTTCCTGCCTTCGCCGGCCCAATACGCCCGCCTAAGCTCGCCTCACATCGCCGCTGCGGACCTGAAAAATTTCGCCTAAGTTATCAAATAAACCTGTCAAAAAGCCGCGCACCAAGTACGGGGCGATGAGCAGCGGACTGTGAGAGTTATCACTCATCCGATCTCGCTGCTCTTCGGCTGTTTCCCAGCTTTATTGCTAGCCTGTCACTAAGCACTCACACTAAACTGCACTGTTCTACTCCCTATACCGGCGCCCCAGGAGCCCCCCCCCCCCCCGCAACTAAATAAAGTTACTAACCCCTAAACCACCGCTCCTAGACCCTGCCGCAACTCTGATAAATGTATTAACCCCTAAACCACCGCTCCCGGACACCGCTGCCACCTACATTATACCTAGTAACGCCTATCCTGCCCCCCCTATACCGTCGCCACCTATAATAAAGTTATTAACCCCTATCCTGCTGATCCCGCACCTCGCCGCAACTAAATAAATAGTTTAACCCCTAAACCGCCGCTCCCAGACCCTGCCGCAACCTATATTAAATTTATTAACCCCTAATCTGCCCCCCACTACACCGTCGCCACCTATAATAAATTTATTAACCCCTATCCTGCCCCCCACTACACCGCCGCCACTGTAATAAAATTATTAACCCCTAAACCTAAGTCTAACACTAACCCTAACACCCCCCTAACTTAAATATTAATTAAATAAATCTAAATAATATTTCTATTATGAACTAAATTAATCCTATTTAAAACTAAGCTATCTTAGGATTTATTTTTATTTTACAGGTAACTTTCAATTTATTTTAACTAGGTACAATAGCTATTAAATAGTTATTAACTATTTAATAGCTTACCTAGCTAAAATAAAGAGAAATTTACCTGTAAAATAAAAACTAACCTAAGTTACAATTACACCTAACACTACACTATACTTAAATAAATTATTCCTATTTAAAACTAAATACTTACCTGTAAAATAAACCCTAAGATAGCTACAATGTAATTAATAATTACATTGTAGCTATCTTAGGATTTATATTTATTTTACAGGTAACTTTGTATTTATTTTAGCTAGTTAGAATAGTTATTAAATAGTTATTAACTATTTAATAACTACCTAGCTAAAAGAAATACAAAATTACATGTAAAATAAATCCTGTAATAAAAATCTGATTGGCTGATTGAATCAGCCAATCAGATTCAAGTTCAATCCGATTGGCTGATCCAATCAGATTGAGCTCGCATTCTATTGGCTGATCGGAACAGCCAATAGAATGCGAGCTCAATCTGATTGGCTGATTGGATCAGCCAATCGGATTGAACTTGAATCTAATTGGCTGATTCAATCAGCCAATCAGATTTTTCCTACCTTAATTCCGATTGGCTGATAGAATCCTATCAGCCAATCGGAATTGAAGGGACGCCATCTTGGATGACGTCCCTTAAAGGAGCCTTTATTCGTCGGTAGTCCGTCGGTAAAGAAGGATGTTCCGCGTCGGCGGGATGAAGATTGAAGACCCGGCTTGGAAGATGACATCGCCCGGATAGAAGACTTCTTCAGCGCCTCTTGGAAGATGACATCGCCCGGATAGAAGAGTTCTTCAGCGCCGCTTGGAGGATCACTTCATCGGATGGAAGATTTCTTCAGCGCCGCTTGGAGGATCACTTCTGCCGCTCCGGGTCTCCTCTTCAGTTCCATCGCTGCTCGGCTGAGTGAAGACGACTAAAGGTAGGATGATCTTCAGGGGATTAGTGTTAGGTTATTTTAAGGGGGGTTTGGGTTAGATTAGGGGTATGTGGGTGGTGGGTTTTAATGTTGGGGGGGTTGTATTTTTCTTTTACAGGCAAAAGAGCTGAATTCTTTGGGGCATGCCCCCACAAAAGGCCCTTTTAAGGGCTGGTAAGGTAAAAGAGCTTTGAACTTTTTTAATTTAGAATAGGGTAGGGCATTTTTTTATTTTGGGGGGCTTTGATTAGGTGTAAGTAGCTTAAAATTGTTGTAATATTTTTAAAATGTTTGTAACTTATTTTTTTTATTTTTTGTAACTTAGCTTTTTTTTTTTGTACTTTAGTTAGTTTATGTAATTGTATTTAATTGTATTTTTTTGTAGTTAATTTATTTAATTCATTTAAAGATAGTGTAGTGTTAGGTTTAATTGTAACTTAGGTTAGGATTTATTTTACAGGTAATTTTGTATTTCTTTTAGCTAGGTAGTTATTAAATAGTTAATAACTATTTAATAACTATTCTAACTAGCTAAAATAAATACAAAGTTACCTGTAAAATAAATATAAATCCTAAGATAGCTACAATGTAATTATTAATTACATTGTAGCTATCTTAGGGTTTATTTTACAGGTAAGTATTTAGTTTAAATAGGAATAATTTATTTAAGTATAGTGTTAGGTGCAATTGTAACTTAGGTTAGTTTTTATTTTACAGGTAAATTTCTCTTTATTTTAGCTAGGTAAGCTATTAAATAGTTAATAACTATTTAATAGCTATTGTACCTAGTTAAAATAAATTGAAAGTTACCTGTAAAATAAAAATAAATCCTAAGATAGCTACAATATAATTATTATTTATATTGTAGCTATATTAGGGTTTATTTTAAAGGTAAGTATTTAGTTTTAAATAGGATTAATTTAGTTCATAATAGAAATATTATTTAGATTTATTTAATTAATATTTAAGTTAGGGGGGGTGTTAGGGTTAGTGTTAGACTTAGGTTTAGGGGTTAATAATTTTATTACAGTGGCGCCGGTGTAGTGGGGGGCAGGATAGGGGTTAATACATTTATTATAGGTGGCGACGGTGTGGGGGGGGCAGGATAGGGGTTAATAAATTTAATATAGGTTGCGGGGGTCCGGGAGAGGCGGTTTAGGGGTTAAACTATTTATTTAGTTGCGGCGAGGTGCGGGATCGGCAGTATAGGGGTTAATAACTTTATTATAGAGGGCGGCGGTATAGGGGGGGCAGGATAGGGGTTACTAGGTATAATGTAGGTGGCGGTGGGCTCCGGGAGCGGCGGTTTAGGGGTTAATATGTATAGAGTAGCTTGCGGTGGGCTCCGGGAGCGGCAGTTTAGGGGTTAATACATATATTATAGTTGCGGTGGGCTCCGGTGGGAGCGGCGGTTTAGGGGGTAATAACTTTATTTAGTTGCGGCGGTGTAGCGGGGCAGATTAGTGGTGTTTAGACTCGGGGTACATGTTAGGGTGTTAGGTGTAGACAGCTCCCATAGAAATCAATGGGATGTCTGGCAGCAGCGAACTTGAACTTTCGCTATGGTCAGACTCCCATTGATTCCTATGGGATCCGCCGCCTCCAGGGCGGCGGATTGAAAACCAGGTACGCTGGGCCGGAAAAGTGCCGAGCGTACCTGCTAGTTTTTTGATAACTAGCAAAAGTAGTCAGATTGTGCCGTACTTGTGTGCGGAACATCTGGAGTGACGTAAGAATCGATCTGTGTCGGACTGAGTCCGGCGGATCGAAGTTTACGTCACAAAATTCTACTTTTGCCGGTCTCTAGCCTTTGATAACTAAGGCGAATCAGCCTCGCCACAAATACACTGCGGAATTCCAGCGTATTTGAGGTTGACGGCTTGATAACTAGGCCCCTTCTTGTCTTTTTTTAATATAATTTTTCATAAGGTGCTGAAGAAATATAAGCATTCAAAATATTGCATGTTCCAAACATATCATACAATCAAATGTATAAATGATATAAAATAACACAACTATGTAGAGACATAGTATACTGCAGAAAATATTACTGAGTTATATAATTTGCTAAATTATATGAATGGTTTAGAACATAACCGTCTATAGAAAGAGAAGACTCATCTTTTATAACGTAGGTTAAACAAGGCTTAGAAACATAAAAACGGTTAACCTATTCCCCTTCTGCTTATAATATGTATAAGGGAGAAGTCAGAATGATCAAGGGAGAGTTTATCAGTAACTTTAATGGTTAGATGTATATATTTGAAATTTGGGGAGATGAATGTGGGATATATTTTCCTTGGTTTAACAGGTAAACTCTATGGGAGGGAAACAGAGCTAGCAATAATGGGGAAGGCTTGTGACTCATGGGTGGTTCAGTGTCTTAAGGAGAGGTAAATCCTATATTGTGGGGTCAACCATTGAAGAGACATGTACTGATCTTCATAGTGTAATCCTGTTGCAATAACACAAATGTGCTGGTAATAGTTGTGCTTACCACAGATGTAGGCACCGTACTGTGACCGGTGCAATTCAGCAGGCTAGCACTTAACAGTGGCTAGTACACTGAAGCCGGTTCTCCTGATGGTGAATATCGTTGTGTCTTGGTACCGGATGACTGTTTGGTAATAGTATATGCCTTTTCTTGTCGGCTATGGAGTGATGCAAAAAAACGGACAACTTCCAATGTTAAAAATAGCAAAACGCTTTATTGTAACGCATTTCTCGACTGATACTGGTCGTTTCTTCAGACAATAAAAAAAGCGGATACAAATCAGTGCAAATGGTAACATTGTAATTAATAAAAAAACGGAAGTTGTCAAGCATAATTTACGTTTTCCTTCTTAATATGAGGAGAGCCCACTGCATCATTCCTTACTATTGGGAAAACTATACCCAAGCTCTAGAGGACACTGAATGATAACGGGTAGGGTACAAGAGAGGCGGACCCTAATCTGAGGGCACCACAGCCTGTATAACCTTTCTCCTAAAAGCTGCTTCGGCCGAAGCACAAACGTCAAACTTGTAGAATTTTTAAAAAGTATGTAAGGAGGACCAGGTAGCCGCCTTACAAATCTGATCCATAGAGGCCTCGTTCTTAAAGGCCCAAGAGGAAGCCACCGCTCTAGTGGAATGAGCCATAATCCTCTGAGGAGGTCTAAATCCCGCTGATTTGTAAGCTAAGCGTATAACGCTCCTCAACCAAAAAGATAAAAAAAACTGAAGAAGCCTTCAGACCCTTACGCTTCCCAGAGTAGATAACAAACAAGGAAAAAGTTTGCCTAAAATCCTTAGTAGCTTCAAAGCTCAAACCACATCCAGATTATGAAGTAAACGTTCCTTCGAAGAAGGATTAGGACATAAGGAAGGAACCACAATCTCCTGAGTAATGTTACGATCAGACACAACCTTGGGGAGAAAACCCAAGCGAGTATGTAGGACAGCCTTATCAGTGTGGAACACCAGAAAAGGAGGCTCACATTGCAAGGCAGCTATTTCAGAAACTTGGCGTGCCGACGCAATAGCCAATAGAAAAAGTACCTTCCAGGACAACAATTTGATGTCAACCGAATGCATAGACTCACACGGAGCCCGTTGCAAAAACTTAAGAACAAGATTCAAACTCCAAGGTGGAGCATTAGATCGAAACACAGGTCTGATCCTAATCAGAGCCTTAACGAAAGATTGCATGACCTTCCTGGAGAAAAGAAAGTATCCTGTTAGCCTTAACCTTATGCCAGGCTAAACCACGCTCCTCACACCAGAATAAGTAAGCTCACCACACCTTATGATAGATGCGACGAGTAACAGGCTTACGAGCCTGATTGAGAGTATCAATAACCCTCTCAGAGAAATCTCTCTTGGCTAGGACTAAGCGTTCAATCTCCACGCAGTCAGCCTCAGAGAATCTAGATTTTGATGAACAAAAGGAACCTGTTCCAGCAGATCCCTGTGACAAGGTAACTTCCACGGAGGAGATGAGGACATCCCCACCAGGTCCACGAACCACATCCTTCGCGGCTACGAATTACATATTACTGATGCCTGCTCCTGCTTGATGCGAGCCACTACACGAGGAAGAAGTGGTAACGGCAAGAAAATGTAAATCAGATTAAACCTCCAAGGCAATGCTAATGCATTTATTAGCTCCGCTTAAGGATCCCTGGACCGCGACCCATATCTGGGTAGCTTGGAATTGAGACGGGATGCCATGAGATCTATCTCCGGCATCCCCCATTTGTTGCAAATCTCCGCGAACACCTCGGGATGGAGAGACCATCCCCCCGGATGAAAGGATTGTCTACTGAACAAATCTGCTTCCCAGTTGTCCACACCCGGAATGTGGATCACTGACAGCGAGCGGTTGTGGGCCTCCGCCCACTCCAGAATCCGAGATACTTCCCCCATTGCTAGGGAGCTTCTGGCCCCCCCCCCCCCGATGGTTGATGTAAGCCACCGAGGTTACGTTGTCTGATTGGAATCTGATAAACTGGGAAAAACCCAGAAGAGACCAAGCCTTCAGAGCATTGAAGATTGCCCAAAGTTCCAGAATGTTGATCGGGAGGAAGGATTCCTCTAGTCCACAGGCCCTGTGCCTTCCTGGCACCCCAAACAGCTCCCCATCCTGATAGGCTTGCGTCAGTAATCACAATCTCCCAGGATGGTCTCAAGAAGGATGTCACTTGGGACAGGTGATCTGGAAAGAGCCACCAGGTGAGCGATTCTCTCAACCAGGTATCCAGAGAAATCTGTTGAGACAGATCCGAATGATCGCCGTTCCATTGTCTCAGCATGCACAGTTTTAGTGATCTGAGATGGAATCTGGCAAAAGGAATGATGTCCATGCTGGACACCATGCAACCAATCACCTCCATACACTGAGCCACAGAGGGCCTTAAAGGAGGTCTGGAGGGCAAGACAAGCAGAAGTTAGCTTGTAACGTCTCTGGTCTGTAAGGAATATCCTTATGGATATGGAGTCTATTATAGTACCCAGGAATTCCACCCTGGTACTGGGAATAAGAGAACTAATTTCTAAGTTTATCTTCCATCCATGAGATCGAAGAAGAAACAGAAGAGATTTCGACAAGATGGTGCTTGAACCAGAATATTGTCCAATTATGGAGCTACTGCTATACCTCTGGTTCTGGCAACTGCAAGCAGATCCCCTAGAACCTTCATATCTATAGTGGTCATGAACTGTCCCTCCTGAACTAAGGGAAGGATGGATTTTATTGTCTCCCTCTTGAACGAGGAGACAGATAGGAATGTGTTTAAGCACTTTAGGTCCAGAATCGAACAAAAAGTTCCCTTCTTCTTTGGGACCACAAAAAGATTTGAATAGTATCCCAAACCTCTTTCTGTGAGAGGTACCGGGACAATGACTCCTAGGGAGGAGAGATCCCTCATGCACCCCAGAAAGGCTTCCCTCTTTTCTGGCCTGGAAGACAGGTTTGATAGGAGGAATCTGCCCCTGGGTGGATGAGACTTGAAACCTATCTTGAATCCCTGAGCGATGACCTCGATAACCAAGCGTCCGAAAAGAGGGACATTCTGCCCCCTACATGATCTAGAACCGGAACCTTCATGCCGACTTTGTCTCAGCGTGCTTCTTGCTCTGCTTGGATTTATTCCAGGACTGAGCTGGCTTCCAAGTACCCTTGGATTGCTCAGGCTTTGCAGAGGGCTTCCAACGTTGGAATTTATCAGAACAAAAGGAACGAAAATTAGGACATTGTCCCTTAGGCTTGTTCTTCTTATCCTGCGGTAAAAAGGCACATTTGCCTCCAGTAACCATAAAGATATTTGAGTCTAGGCCTGGACCAAATAAAATCTTTCCCTTAAAGTGGAGGGAAAAAAGGCATGTCCGCAGACCAGGACTTCAGCCAGCGTGCCCTAAGGTTTTGAATAGAAAAACCTTAAGCCTTAGCATTCAGGAGAATAATTTGCATATTAGCATCACAAATAAACGAATTAGCCACCCATAAGGCCTAAATTCTTTCCTGGATCACGTCAAGCGGACCCTCCACCTCGATCAACTCAGATAAGGAGTCGCACCAGTAGGTAGCCTCTCCAGCAACTGCAGCAACAGCCGCTGCCAGTTGAAACAAATAACCCGTATGTTAAAACATCTTTCTTAACAGAGTTTCTATCTTTTTATCCATGGGCTCTTTAAACGACGAACTATCCTCAAGCGGGATAGTACTGCATTTAGCAAGCGTGGAGATAGCGCCATCCACCTTGGGGATGGAACCCCAAAACTCCAATTGAGTCCGGGACCAGAAACTATTTTTTAAAGGAAGATGAAGGGGAAAAGGAAGAACCAAACCTTACCCATTCATTCTTATTAATTTTCGCCATCATTACAGGAACCGGGAAAGTTTGTGGTACAACCCTATCCTCGTAAACCTTATCTAATTTAGGAATCAAAGGTTCCTCAGGCAATTTGGGCTCTGGAACCTCTAAAGTAGCCAAAACTTCCTTCAACAGAAAACGTAAATGTATAATCCTAAATCTAAAGTCTGGTTCCTCCGCAGCTGGAGGTTTAGAGGCAGAAGATTTCGACCCAGAAAGAGCGCCCTCTGAAGTATAAGAGGCACCTTCATAATCGGATAATCTTGTATCAGATAAATCCAATAAACTAGTTGATGACCCCTGGGAAGGATAGAAATATTTGACCTTTTGCTTGCGCTTAGCAGGGCGAGGTAAAGCACTAAAGGCCGCAGACACCGCTGTTTGTAACTGCACAGTAAAGTCTGGTGGTAAAAGGCTCCCTCCAGATGGAGGATCAGGAGTGCTACGGGAAGCTGCATGTGTATTAGGAGATGACTGTAGGATGCGCACCTCACAGGACGGAGACTCCTCAGAGGTGGATGGCTCAGTGGTATCAAACATATTAACCTTCTTTGACATGATTACTTTATGTAATCAACAAACAAGGTATGTGGAACATAGTTAAGCGGGCGGGTATACTTTGGCCTCCTCACAATATATAAACTAGGTACCTTAGTCAACTGCATGCCTCACTCAGAACCCTAATCAGCACAATAAAACAGCACAGGGCTTAGGGCTAGCAATGTGTTCCTGTACCTACCAGGCTAATCTCACAATGATCTTGCGAGAATGCAAAATACCCTTTGCCTGCCTCCAATGCTGGGACACTCCTATCACGTGTTTCCTTTGTAATTGGAAACACCCCACTTGTTCCTCTTCCTGCCATACTGACCTGCCCCATATTTTTACCCCTCTCACTGAAACACCTCTGCCTAACTCACTTACTCCATGCTCCAGTTTCTGACCCCCATATATTAACTTCTCCACTGACTATTTTACTGACTGCTCTCCCTGCCCTCATCCTCTCAATAACTCCTCCTCAGCCTGCCCAGTCTATACTCAGTGTAGCATTTTACTTATAAATCTTAACCCACTCCCCAAAAGCATTTGCTTAGCCCATATAGTTAGCCTTTTACCTGCCCCAGAACATTCACAGTTCCTCTATATCTGCTCCCTCACTCACTAACCCTGTGTGTCTCTGCACAGTAAAGTCTGGTGGTAAAAGTCCCCCTCCAGATGGAGGATCAGGAGTGCTACGGGAAGCTGCATGTGTATTAGGAGATGACTGTAGGGTGCGCACCTCAAGGGACGGAGACTCCTCAGAGGTGGATGGCTCAGTGGTATCAAACATATTAACCTTCTTTGACATGATTACTTTATCAAGGTATGTGGAACATAGTTAAGTGGGCGGGTATACTGCGGCCTCCTCACAATATAGACAGGTATTAGACTTAGGTAAAGAGGGAGTACCCTCTAACGCATCAGAATCTTCCACAGCTTGCGCTTACAAAGCAGACTATTGATTAACAAGGAAAAACTGCCCCTTTATACCCCCAATGGCTGGGGGGTATGACCCAGGCCAAACAGAGAAACAGCTTCTTCTCCGGTAAAATGCATGGTCAGGAAATAAAGTGTGACCACACCTGGTCACATGGTGCGCAATGCAGGACCACCCCTGCTATAAGAGCAAAAAAGCGCATCAAGCCTTTGAGGCTGCGCAGCTCCTAAACGAAAGTAAAAACCTGTACGATCCAACATCTGCCTGAGCCCAAAAACCATCTCACACATGTTGCAGCATAATCAAATAAACTTATGAGGTTAATGCCCACTGTTCAATAATACCCCTCGATTCCATAGAGATAAACTGTGACCCTGTCTTCTGGCGTTATCATATGTGTGAAAAATTAAACGATCTTACCGGAATCTATGCCGTGGAACAGAAACACAGCCTCTCAAGTTTGACAGTTTTGTAGCATCGAGCTGTTAATACAAGTCTGGATGGGTTTGCAGAAAGACTCTCCCTGCATCTCCAGACTCTAACTTTCGTCAATGTTCTCACTGAGAGGGCTGTTCTCTCCCCCTTTTTAGACACATCAATTGTGCTGGGCGGAGATTTAAATCTGACTCCAAATTTGAGCTGTGACAGATTGCATGATCCATAAGTGTTTTCCTGTAATAGACTTATCTATAGTCCCTATCGATATAGCAGCTCCACTTTGCAGACAAGATACCACGACACAATGGAGGAGGGTATGTAGAGAAATAGGCCTCCAGTGCAGCTGCAACACAAAACACTCCAAGAACAATATATAATACAAATACTGCGCACAGGACAAACTCCACAGCACCAAGAAGATACAAAAAAAGTTCCAAATTTATTTCAAACGTTGCCTGAAAACATAAAAATCCACACAAAAATACACAGTGCTCAGGTGAGAGCAGAGAAGACAGGTGAATCACATGCGCATGCACACTTGATCGCTGCATAAGGGATTACCGGTCGTAGTCAACTTATATACGGCTTTTTAAAGTGATATATACATATTGTGAATACATACTCTGCTAAATTCACCTAGGATAATACAACTGTTTACAAATATACGGTTTACACACTGAGAATCTTAGTACAAAAGATAATACCCTGTTGTTTTATATATACAATGATGTTACTATTATTTATTACTATTAGAAAATCGGTAATTCATCATATGTATATTAAATGATTACCAACATATATTCTGCACAATTTAAAAGTATCAGAATAGTAAATACCGAAACAATATTGCTAAAAATAAATACACAGTTCTTAAATATCAGAACAGTAGATGTCAATACAGCGTTACATAAAATGTATACAATTAAAGTTCATATAGGGCTTATATAAATGTATATACAGAGAAAATGTAGAGAAAATCTTAGCAAAACTTTTAGCAGATTGTTTGAAGCTCCTACTTCCCTCATTAATCCATGAAGAACAAACTGGATTTATGTATGCTTGTTGATCTGTGATGAATGTCCGAAAAAGTCCTTCAAATTACTCAGCAGTTTTGGTTGGCAAATAAGAATGGAGGGGGTGCTCAGCTACCGGAGGCCTTCCTGTTATTGCTAGATGCAGATAAGGCCTTCAAGTGGAGTGGGAGTACTTATTTTATTCACTCTAACAGTTTCATTTTTCAGGTCCTTTCTTATCATTCATTGAATGTCTATATTCTGTACCAATAGCAAATTTACGCCTAGATTTAGAGTTCTGCGTTAGCTGTCAAAAGCAGCGTTAAGGGGTCCTAACGCTGCTTTTTACCGACCGCTGGTATTTAGAGTCAGCCAGGAAAGGGTCTAACGCTCACTTCCAAGCCGCGACTTTTCCATACCGCAGATCCCCTTACGCAAATTGCGTAGCCTATCTTTTCAATGGGATCTTCCTAACGCTGGTATTTAGAGTCTTGGCTGAAGTGAGCATTAGACCCTCTACCGACAAGACTCCAGCCGCAGAAAAAAGTCAGTAGTTAAGAGCTTTCTGGGCTAACGCCGGTTTATAAAGCTCATAACTACTGTGCTCTAAAGTACACTAACACCCATAAACTACCTATGTACCCCTAAACCAAGGTCCCCCCACATCGCCGCCACTCTAATAATTTTTTTTAACCCCTAATCTGCCAACCGCACACCGCCGCCGCCACCTACATTATCCCTATGTACCCCTAATCTGCTGCCCCTAACATCGCCGACACCTACATAATATTTATTAACCCCATATCTGCCCCCCCCAACGTCGCCGCTACCTACCTACACTTATTAACCCCTAATCTGCCAACCGGACCTAGCCGCTACTCTAATAAATGTATTAACCCCTTAACCGCCTCACTCCCGCCTCAAAAACCCTATAATAAATATTATTAACCCCTAATCTGCCCTCACTAACTTCGCCGACACCTAACTTCAAGTATTAGCCCCTAATCTGCCGACTGGACCTCGCCGCTACTCTAATAAATGTATTAACCCCTTAAGCTAAGTCTAACCCTAACACCCCCCTAAATTAAATATAATTTTAATCTAACAAAATAAATTAACTCTTATTAAATAAAGTATTCCTATTTAAAGCTAAATACTTACCTGTAAAATAAACTCTAATATAGCTACAATATAACGAATAATTATATTGTAGCTATTTTAGGATTTATATTTATTTTACAGGCAACTTTGTATTTATTTTAACTAGGTACAATAGTTATTAAATATTATCTACTATTTAATAGCTACCTAGTTAAAATAATTACCAAATTACCTGTAAAATAAATCCTAACCTAAGTTACAATTAAACCTAAACACTGCACTATCAATAAATAAATTAAATCAATTAACTACAATTACATACAATTAAATAAACTAAACTAAATTACAAAAAAAAACCCACTAAATTACAAAAAATAAAAAAAAGATTACAAGGATTTTAAGCTAATTACACCTACTCTAAGCCCCCTAATAAAATAACAAAGCCCCCCAAAATAAAAAATTCCCTACCCTAATCTAAATTAAAATAGTTAACAGCTCTATTACCTTACCAGCCCTTAAAAGGGCTTTTTGCGGGGCATGCCCCAAAGAAATCAGCTCTTTTGCCTGTAAAAAAACCACAATACCACCCCCCAACATTAAAACCCACCACCCACATACCCCTACTCTAACCCAAACCCCCCTTAAATAAACCTAACACTACCTCCCTGAAGATCTCCCTACCTTGAGTTGTCTTCACTCAGCCGAGCACCTATGGACCAAAAGAAGACATCCGGAGCGGCAGAAGTCTTCATCCTATCCGGGCAGAAGAGGACACCCAGACCGGCAGACATCTTCATCCAAGCGGCATCTTCTATCTTCATCCATCCGACGAGGAGTGGCTCCATCTTCAAGACCTCCGGCGCGGAACATCCTGTTCCTACCGACGAATGAAGGTTCCTTTAAGTGACGTCATCCAAGATGGCGCCCCTCGAATTCCGATTGGCTGATAGGATTCTATCAGCCAATTGGAATTAAGGTAGGAAAAATCTGATTGGCTGATCGGAACAGCCAATAGAATGTGAGCACAATCTGATTGGCTGATTGGATCAGCCAATCCGATTGAACTTGAATCTGATTGGCTGATTCAATCAGCCAATCAGATTTTTCCTACCTTAATTCCGATTGGCTGATAGAATCCTATCAGCCAATCGGAATTCGAAGGACACCATCTTGGATGACTTAACTTAAAGGAACATTCATTCATCGGTAGTCGTCGGTAGGAAGAGGCTGTTCCACGCCGGAGGTCTTGAAGATGGAGCCGCTCCTCGTCGGATGGATGAAGATAGAAGATGCCGCTTGGATGAAGATGTCTGCCGGTCCGGATGTCCTCTTCTGCCCGGATAGGATGAAGACTTCTGCCTCTCCGGATGTCTTCTTTTGGTCCATCGGTGCTCGGCTGAGTGGAGACAACTCAAGGTAGGGAGATCTTCAGGGGGGTAGTGTTAGGTTTATTTAAGGGGGGTTTGGGTTAGAGTAGGGGTATGTGGGTGGTGGGTTGTAATGTTGGGGGGTGGTATTGTGTGTTTTTTACAGGCAAAAGAGCTGATTTCTATGGGGCATGCCCCGGAAAAAGCCCTTTTAAGGGCTGGTAAGGTAATAGAGCTGTTAACTATTTTAATTTAGATTAGGGTAGGGAATTTTTTTATTTTGGGGGGCTTTGTTATTTTATTAGGGGGCTTAGAGTAGGTGTAATTAGCTTAAAATTCTTGTAATCTTTTTTTATTTTTTGTAATTTAGTGTTTGTATTTTTTTGTAGTTTAGTTTAGTTTATTTAATTGTAGGTACTTGTAGTTAATTGATTTAATTTATTTATTGATAGTGTAGTGTTAGGTTTAATTGTAACTTAGGTTAGGATTTATTTTACAGGTAATTTGGTAATTATTTTAACTAGGTAGCTATTAAATAGTAAATAACTATTTAATAGCTATTGTACATAGTTAAAATAAATACAAAGTTGCCTGTAAAATAAATATAAATCCTAAAATAGCTACAATATAATTATTCGTTATATTGTAGCTATATTAGGGTTTATTTTACAGGTATTTAGTTTTAAATAGGAAGACTTTAGTTAATAATATTTAATTTATTTTGTTAGATTAAAATTATATTTAATTTAGGGGGGTGTTAGGGTTAGACTTAGCTTTAGGGGTTAATACATTTATTAGAGTAGCGGCGAGGTCTGGTCGGCAGATTAGGGGTTAATACTTGAAGTTAGGTGTCGGCGATGTTAGGGGGGGCAGATTAGGGGTTAATACAATTTATTATAGTGTTTGCGAGGCGGGAGTGCAGCGGTTTAGGGGTTAATACATTTATTATAGTGGCGGTGAGGTCCGGTCGGCAGATTAGGGGTTAATAAGTGTAGGTAGGTAGCGGCGACATTGGGGGCGGCAGATTAGGGGTTAATAAATATAATATAGGGGTTGGCGATGTTAGGGGCAGCAGATTAGGGGTACATAGCTATAATGTAGGTTGCGGCGGTGTCCGGAGCGGCAGATTAGGGGTTAATAATATAATGCAGGGGTCAGCGATAGTGGGGGCGGCAGATTAGGGGTTAATAAGTGTAAGGTTAGGGGTGTTTAGACTCGGGGTACATGTTAGGGTGTTAGGTGCAGACTTAGAAACTGTTTCCCCATAGGAAACAATGGGGCTGCGTTAGGAGCTTAACGCTGCTTTTTTGCAGGTGTTAGGTTTTTTTCAGCCCAAACTGCCCCATTGTTTCCTATGGGGATATCGTGCACGAGCACGTTTTTCCAGCTAGCCGCTACCGTAAGCAACGCTGGTATTGAGAGTTGAAGTGGCGGTAAATATGCCTGTATGCTCCCTTTTTGGAGCCTAACGCAGCCCTTCAGAGAACTCTCAATACCAGCGTTATTTAAAAGGTGCGGGGGGAAAAAAACACGCGTAGCTAACGCACCCCTTTGGCCGCAAAACTCTAAATCTAGGCGTTAATTAGTAAACAATATATTTTTCCCAACCATTTCACTACAGAGGGGCACTAGAAAGAGGTGTCCTCTGTCACCCTTAAAACATAAATTATGCTTACCTGATAATTTCCTTTTCTTCTGATGGAAAGGGTCCACAGCTGCATTCATTATTTTTGGGAAAACAATACCCAAGCTATAGAAGACACTGAAAGCCAAGACCGGAGGGTACAATAGGCGGCCCATACTGAGGGCACCAGGCCTGAACCTCTACCCAATAAAAAACCCCACTTCATCCGAAGCCGAGAAAATTTGAAGAGGAAAAGCCCCAATGATACTGACTCACAGCCAGTCCAGAGCCAAACCAGAGACCGCAAAATAGATTCGACTGAGCCAACAGTCCTCCAAGAGACACCGTCGCCCAACAGACGGTCCCCCACCACTCACCCCTCACAAATGAAGGGTGAACCAATCGAAATCCCCAAGGAGAACAAGACAAAGGTGGACAGAGGAAACCGAAAAGTCCCTTAATACAAAAAACAGCACCTCCAAGAGTGGGCCCAGCACACAGAGACACAAATGAACCCAAACAGGGAAAGAGGCCATGTCTATACCAGGCGAAACCCCTGCAAGCATGGAACGCAACTAAAGAGACAAAGTCCTTCCAGCGCCTGCCCATAGAATACCCAAGTATTTGACCGTGAAAGAGCGTATAATAAACCCAGGCGAAACCCTAAGTTCGAGAACACAGAGTCCATAACAGGACGGCACAGAGGGAGCTTGCAAGGAAGAAAAAGCACTCATCAAGAAACGGACCGCACAAAACAGCCCCCGACAGAGGGCACGCTCCAGGCAACCTAAGCCGCCGGACCTACTCAGAGGTCCCTTAAAAGGGAAACACAAAGCCTACATCGAGGCCCCCCGAGGAGAGAATACCCTCAGAACCCGAAGGAAGAGGAAACCATCTCCTGTCAAAGGAGCAAGGAAAAAAAATCAGAATAGACTCAGCAAGCTCACACATCTCAAAGGATACTGTGACCCATAGACTGCTCTGGCATCCTGACCTGCAGACCCAGCTAGGCCACCAATACAAGGGAACAAAGATCCCAAAACTGGTACAGGAACAAGCTTAAAGATGGCAGAGCCATCCCCCCAAGAGTATAAGTACAACCCAACTCTGAAAAACAGACAAGGCCATAGACCTAAGGATCTATCAAAACAAGGCCCCACAGTCTGACATGGAACCAGCAAGATTCCAGGTGGAACCCAGTCAAGCTCCCACTTCCCGACCCGGAGAAGCCCCTATTAAGGACTCCATCTCCCTAGGAAGAGAATATCCCCTAAAGAAAAAGGGAAGAGGTCGGAAGGGCAATAACCGTCTTCAAGGCCCGAAGCCACAGGCTAAGCGAGAAGAAAGAAAAAATCCCCCGCAAATGTCCTCGAAAGGACCCCCTCACAAGTAGTTTGCCCAACAGAGGCACAGCCAACCCATTCGCCTGCAGAGCAGAGAATCCATGGGTACACTGGCAAACTAACAGGGGAACGCCATCCCAAGGCGCACCAGAAACTGGAATCCAGCACCAGCAGCTGGGTAGAACCCACCAATCTTGAGGCGCAAGCCACCCAACTAACCCCAGATGACATGGGTTACTATGTGGCAAGGAGCAAAAGATATTTCGATAACTTGGCCAACCATGACCAGGTAAGGTAGACAGAGCAAGGACATAGCCAAAGTTCCCACTACCATGGAAACACCCCAGCCCTGAGATACAAGATTCCAAAACCACCCAAGACTGGGTCAGGAAAAAAGGCCAAGTGAAGCTTCAGCAACCAGAAGTCTCAAGGGGAAAAACAGGTCCGGCACCTAATAGTTCAGGAAAACCTTACCCTAGAACCAGAGGTGTATTACTGCCTAGGCAAACTAGGCACGGGCCTGGGCGGCAGCTTGGAGGAGGCGGCATTTTTTTGTGGTCAGTCACTGAGCGTTTTAAGCATATAGAAGGTCAGGGACCATGTAAAGGACTAAGCAGCTGCTTCTTACCTTCCCGGTACCTTAGTCAACTGCATGCCTCAGAGCCCTAATCAGCACAATAAAACAGCACAGGGCTTAGGGCTAGCAATGTGTTCCTGTACCTACCAGGCTAATCTCACAATGATCTTGCGAGAACGCAAAATACCCTTTACCTGCCTCCAATGCTGGGACACTCCTATCACGTGTTTCCTTTGTAATTGGAAACACCCCACTTGTTCCTCTGCCTGCCATACTGACCTGCCCCATATTTTTACCCCTCTCACTGAAATACCTCTGCCTAACTCACTTACTCCATGCTCCAGTTTCTGACCTCCATATATTAATTTCTCCACTGACTATTTTACTGACTGCTCTCCCTGCCCTCATCCTCTCAATAACTCCTCCTCAGCCTGCCTAGTCTATACTCAGTGTAGCATTTTACTTATATATCTCAACCCACTCCCCAAAAGCATTTGCTTACCCCATATAGTTAGCCTTTCACCTGCCCCAGAACATTCACAGTTCCTCTATATCTGTTCCCTCACTCACTAAACCTGTGTGTCTCATCACTCACACAGTCCATTCCTACACACTGTCCTCTTTACCTTCCCATTTCCACATACTGGCCTCCCTATTTAAAACAGCCCTATTTAAAACAGCCCTATAAGCAGAGCTTCTGTTTCACCATTATATTTTTTAATGGTCTAGCCTGTAATTACCCCTGGACTAACAAGCATTGTAGTGGTAAGTGGGTTTATTTAAATAAATAATATATATTTTTTCAAATAATATATATAAATATTTACTTTGGATATATATAAATATTTACTAAAAAAGTAATGTTACATCCTGACCAAAAAACATTATGTCTAAAATCGGGGGGGGGGAGCAGAATTTTGAATGCCTAGGTGTTATAAGCTTGTATAATGTGGCTATTCCCAGAAAAACCTTAAGTAAAACAGACTTATACAAAAAGTTATTACCAAGGGAGATAGCTGGTTTACTTAGTACAAGTTCTTTTTATAACACTTTACAAAATAAAGTGAATAAAACAGATGAAATGAAGCCTTTGTATATTTTACACAGTTGTAAAGAGTTGTGTTCTTTAAAGATAGAAGGCAGCAAACAAGCAGCTTATTGGTATTGTCTGAGAAAAGCAGAATTTTATAGCAAAGTCTCTTTATAGTTAAGCTTAGAAATGAGAAACTGATTTGCAGTCTGCAGTGTCCATATATCAAGAGGTATCAGGTTACAGCAGGCAGAGTGTGTGATGCAGAGAGAAGGAGAGAGCCAGATTTAACCAGTTGTGAGCACTTTAACAGTTTGTATGTCAGCAGAACTTTAGAACTTTGGATAAGAATATATACAGCTAGAGACAATTGTATATAAAATTAATGATACTTGCGAGTGAGTTTAGAACTGCAGAGAGCGAAGTTGGCACTGAGTCAAAATGGATCACAGCAGGGAAGATGTTCTTATTTCCTGGTAGAGGTAAACACTCAGTAATGGAGCTGGCTGGAAAATCAGACTGCAGAGTTAACACAGACTTGCAAGAGTTGCTGCCAAAGACTGTTCCTTGAAGTGTAAAGCAGCAGGAAATGCTTCTTAGGTTTAGAAGCTGGAGAAATGACAACAAGGATTTCCTTTAACAGGTACAAAAGCAGGATCTGTAGATTTTAGCTTTAGAGCTTGAAGCAGAGTGGGAACTACAAACTTCAATTATCAAGCAAAGCACAGGTGTACTGAACACACCTTTAAAGGGAGGTGAAGGAGTGGGTTGGTCTTAGTTCTTAAAGCTACAGGAATATGACAGATCCCCCCTTTCAGGGGCGCCCCCTTCCCGGATCCAAACCTGGTTTGTCAGGATGTAGACGATGGAAGGATGTGAGCAATTGGGGAGCATGTAAGTCCCTAAGGAGTATCCAAGAATCCTCCTCATGACCATACCCTTTCCAATGTACTAGATACTCAATTGTTCTACCCCGGCGGCGCAAATCCAGAATTGATTCCACTTCGAATTCCGTTTGATCTTCTATCAGCTGAGGAGAGTCCTCGATGACTTGAGGAATATAAACATCAGATCCTTGATAGGGTTTAAGTAGAGAAACATGGAAGGATGGGTGTATCCTGTAAGATACAGGTAGATCAAGAATCGCTGCATTAGGGTTGATCATTCTTTTTATCTTGAACGGACCTATGAACTGGTTAGCCAGTTTTTTGCTTGGTACCTTTAATTTGAGGTTTTTTGTTGAGAGCCAAACTCTATCGCCAACTGAGTATTGAGGTGGAGTTAGATGTTTTTTATCAAAATAACTCTTTTGGGTACATTTAGATTTCTCTAAGTGAATCTTTAGGGAAGTCAAAGTTTGTTTCAAATTAGAGACATAATCCAGAGCATAAGGTGATTTTGAGGTGGAGATGAAGTTGGGTACAGTGGTTGGATGGTAACCATAAGTGGCAAAGAAGGGTGAAACTTTAGTAGAAGAGTTGATGGAGTTGTTGTATGCGAACTCTGCAAGCGGTAACCATTCAACCCAGTCATCCTGGTTCTGTGAGATATAACACCTTAAGTATTGCTCCAAAGTCTGATTCAGTCTTTCAGTAAGGCCATTAGATTGGGGATGAAATGCTGTTGTCATTCTAGAGGAGATTCTTAACAATTTACATAGTGCCTTCCAAAACCTGGATGTGAATTGAGTCCCTCGATCAGTGACTATAGAGGTCGGTAAACCATGGAGTTTCACAATGTGATCAAAGAATGTTTTAGCTGTTGTGATAGCATTTGGAATTCTCTTAAGAGGTATGAAATGAGAGAGTTTAGTAAGATGATCTATAACCACTAATATGGTTGTGAATGAATTAGATGGTGGTAATTCGACTATGAAGTCCATTCCAATCATGGTCCAAGGGACTTCAGGTATAGGTAATGGTTTTAGTAAACCAAAAGGTCTGTGGTGTTCTTTTTTGCAAGCAGCACATACGTGACAATCTGACACAAAGGTAACCACATCTTGTCTTAAACCAGGCCACCAGTAATTCCTTGTTAATAAATCCTGGGTTTTAGTGATTCCAGGATGACCGGACATAGGGTTCGTATGATGTAGATGTAGGATCTCCTTCCTTACAGAAGGAGGAACGTATAACAAATTGTTGTAGAAGTATAAACCTGAAGTGGCGTCCTTTACGCAGCATGATGGAATGGTAGAATCCTTTAGTAAAGCTAATAAAATGTCTTTTTGTAGGCTAGAAGTTACAGCTATAAACTTGGTCGACGGTATAACTGTTTGTTGTTCTTCCTTTTCATTATGTTTAATGAAAGAACGGGAAAGAGCATCAGCTTGGATGTTCCTTGAACCTGGTCTATATGTGATCTGAAAGTTAAATCGGTCCAGGAATAAAGACCATCGGACTTGTCTTGATGACAAGGTCTTGTTTTTTCTAAGATATTGTAAATTCTTATGATCTGTAAGAACTGTAAAAGGTTTGAGTGTCCCTTCCAGTAGGTGTCTCCAGTGTTCCAGGGCACATTTGATAGCTAGAAGTTCCAGGTCACCCACGGAGTAATTCCTTTCAGCTATAGACAGGAGTCGAGAGTAAAAAGCTACAGGATGTAGGACTGAAGTATCGGTTTGTTGTTGGGAGAGAATAGCACCAATACCAACAGTAGAAGCATCAACCTCTAACACAAATTGGAATTCTGGATTAGGAAGCTGTAGGATAGGTGCTGAAGTAAAACATTCTTTTAAATGCTCAAAAGCTTGTTGGGCTTCTACAGTCCAAACCAGTCGATTCTTACCGGTTAACTTAGTTAGAGGTTGGACAATGGATGAAAATCCTTTGATGAATCTCCTATAAAAATTAGAGAAGCCTAGAAACCTCTGAAGTGATTTCACAGAGGTAGGTACAGGCCATTTGAGTATGGATGTAACCTTCTCTGGATCCATGTTTACACCGTTAGGGGAAATTATGTAACCCAAAAATTTTATTGTCTTTACATGGAATACACATTTCTCAGCCTTGGCGTATAGCTGATGTTCTCTTAATCTAGACAAAACCCATCTTACATGTTTTACATGATCAGTTAGATTTTTGGAGTATATCAAAATATCGTCTAGATATATTACAACACACACATCCATTAAGTCTTTGAAAATATTGTTTATGAAAAATTGAAATGTGGCCGGAGCATTAGTTAAGCCGAATGGCATAACATTATATTGAAAGAGACCATAACGGGTTCTAAATGCTGTTTTCCATTCGTCACCGCTTTTTATCCTGATTAAATTGTATGCTCCCTTCAAATCTAGTTTGGTAAAAATGGTTGCATCTGTTAACCGTTCAAGTAATTCAGGTATTAAAGGAAGTGGATACCTATTTTTAATCGTAATAGAGTTTAATGCTCTGTAGTCAATGATTGGGCGTAAGGTCCCATCTTTATTTGTGACAAAGAATATGCCCGCTGCTGCAGGTGAGGTTGAGGTAGAAATAAAACCTTTCCTTAGATTATCGTCTAGGTACTCTCTGAGAAATTTTAATTCTTTTTGAGAGAGTGGAAAAATTCGGCCGAACGGTATGATAGACCCAGGTTTAGTATCAATGGGGCAATCATAAGGTCTGTGTGGAGGTAGATTTTCGGCTTCCTTAAGGTCAAATACATCTGAAAAGTCTGAATACTGCAATGGTATATGTGGGTGCAGAGTTTTGATTTCCACACAGGGAAAACAGGTAGCAGAACAGTATGGGGAAGAGAAAGTTACTTTGTTACTGCTCCAGTCTATTTGAGGGTTGTGTTTTCTTAACCAAGGATAACCCAATATTAAGGGGTGTAGTGAGCTAGGAATGATATCAAACGTAATGTATTCTGTATGACCCATGTTACAAGAGACAAGTAAAGGAACAGTATGGTGTGTGATTGGGCCTTTTAAATAAGTAGAGCCATCAATAACCTTCACATAGATAGGGGTTTGCTTTTGCACACAAGGTATTTTATTAGTATATACAAGGGTTTTGTCAATGAAGCTTCCATAAGCTCCAGAATCAATCAGCGCCTCAGTCTTGAGAAGATGTTGGTCCCACTGTAAAGACAATGTGAGAGTTAATTGTGATTCATGAATGTTATCAGTATTTGGGTTAACTATAAGAATATTACCCCTTTTTTGCCGGTTCAGAATAGGGCAGGAAGAGACACTGTGTTCTTTATTCCCACAGTACATACAGAGGTTTGATATCCTCCTTCTCTGTTTCTCTTCTTGGGATAATGGTCCACGGATGGCCCCAATTTCCATGGGCACAGGGGCTGTGGAGGTTTTTTCAGCATGAGAGGGTGTAAACCTTTTGAGGTAAGTCTCTGGGTGTTGTTTTTCGGCTCTCCTCTCTCTGTATCGTCTGTCCATGGCTATGCATATCTTTATGAGGGATTCCATGGTGTCTGGAGGTTCAATGCGAGAGATCTCATCCTTAAGATGTTCAGAGAGACCTAAACGAAATTGGTTTTTTAGACTTACAGTATTCCACTGTGAATCTGTAGCCCAGAGCTGAAAATCTGCCACATAGTCCTCAACTGGACGTTTGCCTTGCTTCAGGGTGCGCAAATTTGTTTCTGCTGTTAACTGGGTGTTGCAATCCTCATATAAGACAGCCATCTCCTTAAAAAATTCACTGATAGAATTCAAAATAGGATCATCAGTTTCATAAAACTTATCAGCCCACGAACGGGGATCTCCAGTTAGATAAGAGATGGTAGTACAAACCTTGATCTTGTCAGTATAATATGTCCTGGGCTTCATGGAAAACATCAGCATGCATGCATTTCTGAATTCACGAAAGCGTGTTCTTTCACCAGAAAAAATGCGTGGAGGGTTAACCTGTGGTTCAGGGTGATCAGCCTCTTTCCTTGAAAAGAAATCATTCATTAACCTCTTCAGGGTGTGGTTTTCATTTTTAACTTCAGTCAAACCTTGTGCTAAAATTTCAACTTTCTGGTTTAAAGAAGCTATTTCAATTGCCATTGAGGCAGGATCCATGATTTTTTTTTTTATTATACAAGCTTTAAACTATAATGTATATATGTTAGTAAATTTCTTTATGGCTTGATAATTCTGTTATAAGCTTGTATAATGTGGCTATTCCCAGAGAACCTTAAGTAAAACAGGCTTATACAAAAAGTTATTACCAAGGGAGATAGCTGGTTTACTTAGTACAAGTTCTTTTTATAACACTTTACAAAATCAAAATAAAGTGAATAAAACAGATGAAATGAAGCCTTTGTATATTTTACACAGTTGTAAAGAGTTGTGTTCTTTAAAGATAGAAGGCAGCAAACAAGCAGCTTATTGGTATTGTCTGAGAAAAGCAGAATTTTATAGCAAAGTCTCTTTATAGTTAAGCTTAGAAATGAGAAACTGATTTGCAGTCTGCAGTGTCCATATATCAAGAGGTATCAGGTTACAGCAGGCAGAGTGTGTGATGCAGAGAGAAGGAGAGAGCCAGATTTAACCAGTTGTGAGCACTTTAACAGTTTGTATGTCAGCAGAACTTTGGATAAGAATATATACAGCTAGAGACAATTGTATATAAAATTAATGATACTTGCGAGTGAGTTTAGAACTGCAGAGAGCGAAGTTGGCACTGAGTCAAAATGGATCACAGCAGGGAAGATGTTCTTATTTCCTGGTAGAGGTAAACACTCAGTAATGGAGCTGGCTGGAAAATCAGACTGCAGAGTTAACACAGACTTGCAGGAGTTGCTGCCAAAGACTGTTCCTTGAAGTGTAAAGCAGCAGGAAATGCTTCTTAGGTTTAGAAGCTGGAGAAATGACAACAAGGATTTCCTTTAACAGGTACAAAAGCAGGATCTGTAGATTTTAGCTTTAGAGCTTGAAGCAGAGTGGGAACTACAAACTTCAATTATCAAGCAAAGCACAGGTGTACTGAACACACCTTTAAAGGGAGATGAAGGAGTGGGTTGGTCTTAGTTCTTAAAGCTACAGGAATATGACACTAGGAGAGCAGAAAACCTAAATATGCCACTGTCTAGAACTAAACACCCCAACTGGCTAAAAGGCCAGACACAAGGGTATGGATGCATATCCAGAGAATCCGGATAGCGAGAAGAACTCGAAAGCCCCGACCAAAGGAAGGAACCACCCCTAGATAAAGTCCAACACTCCAAAGAGCAAGGCTAGAAGTCGTATGAAGATACTTATCAGAGCCTCAGGACAACCAAGGGATACCTCGAGGTAAAAAACAAAACAAAAAACCTGCTAGCAGGACTAGTCTCCCTATCACCTCCGCACAAGCAGAGGACACAAGGAAGAGAAAGGCACTAAGCCTACCCAGCTCCGGAAAACCCGAGCTAAACAAAGTCCCCGCAGGGAACAACCATCACCTCTAATAACTCAGACAGACAGTACACATCAAAGAGTAAGAGCTGTATCTAGATACACTATAAACAGTATAAGCGTACACCTGCAAGGTGTCAAGCGCTGCAACTGGTTTCAATGTGCAAACCTTCAGCATGCTAGACAGCTATCCTGTACAAGCTGTTGGATGAAGCCCAAAAGGACAAATCCAGAGGCCAAAAAAATGAAGACCAAACCGCTCAATCGCGGTAAGGGGCATTAAGCCCTCCAACCCTCCACCACATGGGGGAGGAAAACTCCAAGTATTGATGAAATCAGATGTCAGATAGAGTGACGCAGCGGAAAACTCCCCTGCCCGGCCATCTATGACTGAAGGCTATAAGGACTGAAACAATCCTTTCCCCCCTTGCGATCCCAAAGGTCCTCTCGAATGCTTAGTTGAACATAAAAAACAACGATAACTTGAGCACTCCGGGCTACTACTGAACCAGTCCAGCATAAATAGCGCCACATATCTGAACAGCCACAAAACCAAACGAACCCGCAGGACTAGCCTGTACTCTCAGGGTCCTAACCGGCAAGCTGTATAAATTCTCCCACATAGGGGAAAAAAAGAAAATACATTATTAACATAGGACTAACATGTCCAAACAACTTCCGAAGAAGTAACAAAGAGTATCGATCCCAGATGGTTCCCGAAGGAAACAAACACAAATAAAAAACATCCCATCGGATACAAATTAAAAATAAGGCAACCCAAAGGTTATCGCACAAAAGACACAGGCCTATCCGCATGACCAGCCAAACGGAGCCCTATCTTTCAAAAAACTGGGAAAGATCTGAACAAATGACAAACAGGAGATAACCCCATCCCCACATGTCTAATGAGGTGCACCATTCGAATTATCAGACTGAAAATCCCCATATCTGTAAACGATAGGGTCATTCAATAACTGAAAAAGATGTCTAAGCAACATGCTAAGGCACGCAATCCTGTAACGAAAGGCACAACACTCAGGAACAGTTACACCCGCGGGGAACTGTAGAGGCCCACTCCAAGGCGGAAGACCTCGGACAATAGGGCACAAGCACAATCTCAAACAAACATCTGGACTCTGCCGACGGACCATTGCAAACATTATCTGGAAGCGAAAACGTGCTGCAACCTCCAGGGGGGAACATGCCACACCGCCTGGAGGAACCACGAACTGGGTTACCTGCATGTGTAGAAGTATAAATTGGAAGGGAACTCGCCTCTTGGAGGACGGGGCCCCCAAAGGCGGATGGCTCAGTTGTCCCTTGATTCCCCAAGCCTGAGGAACCAGGAGCTCTTATATGGCATACAGAACAAAACTGGTCGACATGTGTCAATGAAGCCAATCCGGAGTCATCACCGAACACAGAATCTGAAATCAAAATAGTCTCGGTATCAGAATCTTCCGTAACTGAATCTGAGACGAGCACAGTCTCAGCATCAGAATCCTCCATAACTGGATAGAGGAAATATCAATATGGACTATTGACACCCACAAAGGCTGGGTCACTCACCACCTCCTATGACCAGACCCCTGCGGACTAGAATATCTCCTTCGCCACACGGTCAGGAATGCGGAAATGCGGAACGGATCGTAATTACGCCCAAACACAAGATGAACCAAACAGTCCAAAAAAGCGCGTCCAACCAAAAGGCTGCATCACTTCCAAAGGCCTCAAAGTTCCAACCACAAGCCCATAAACCTCACACATAAGCAGGTTGAATCACATAACATGATTATAAACCCCCCTGTTCAATAACCCCCCTCAGGAGATATTATCCCTTGATTCCAAGATACTAACAGAGACTCACTGAGACCCTTATGTCATATAGTTAGACCAGCAAAGGTGTGTAGCCTCTCGGGAAAACATTCACATTACAGTACATAGACGATAAAGTAAAATGAAACGATCTTACCGGAATCTACGCCGTGGAACAGGAACACGGCCTTTCAAGTGTGACGAATAGTGGCATCGCCTCTTCCATGGACTCGAGAGAAAAAAGCAGACAGCGGAGCGAAGTTCGACAACGCCGATTGCTTGAGGAGCTGTTAATATGAGTCGGGATGGTTTCGCAGAAAGACTCTCCCTACATCTCCGGACTCTAACTTTTATTCAAGCCCTCACCGAGAGACTGACAGGACTACTTAAAACTCCTGTCCCATGCCAAAGAGTACTACCCTCCATAAGAGACAAAAAACTAAAATTCTGACACGTCTCTGCCAACCTCCTGGGACGAACTTAATGTGTTGGATGACATTCTTTATACTAGTACCAAACATATTTGTTCAGGGAGACCCTTGTCAGAGCCCATAACCCCCAACTGCCAGAGTAGAATACAGTCAGTTCTGAGATAAGCTGCAGCGCCCCAGAAATAAAAAGACTGCACTTACCTCCATGCTGAGGAACAGCATGAAAATACTCAGTGTCAAGAGGTCCACTCTTCCTCCTGAAGTCCTGTAAAGACATAAGGGTCTTAGGAAAATTCACTAAGTCCATATCCAGGCAGCACCAATATGGGAGGCATAGTGAGACTAAAACTTCACAAGTTCCCGTAGAATAATTGGTTTTTCCAGAGGCTGACCCGGTAGTAAAATAGTACACTTTGGCACCATTTAAAAATAAAAAACTCTCGATTGAAGAATCTAAACTAACACCTCACTTTACCTCTTCCTATCATAACACAGGCAAAGAGGATGACTGGAGTGGGAGGAAAGGGAGGAGCTATATATACAGCTCTGCTGTGGTGATCTTTGTCTCCTCCTGCTGACCAGGAGGCGATATCCCATAATTAAGGATGAAATCCGTGGACTCATCATATCTTGTAAAAGAAAATACTGTTATTATTAGGTTTGTTCAATAAAATTTAAATTGTACTCTTAATAGTTGATAACATGAGAATTATGCTGACTGTTGTTTACATCAATTATTTAGGTAAGTGAGAAAGATATAATTGGCATAATAATTTGGAACATGGTGTTACTTTTATTTTTGATTGAAATAGAAGATGCAATTTTAAACAACTTTCTAATTTACTTCTATTATCAATTGTTTTTGTTCTCTTGGTATCTTTTATTGAAAAGCAGGGACATTAGCTTAGGAGACTGTCCAAGAATGTTATACATTTGCAAGAGCACTAGATGGCAGCACTATTTCCAGTCGTGTAGTGCTACAGATGACTACCTATGTGTCTCTTCAACAAAGAATATCATGGGTATAAAGCAAATTTGAGAATAGAAGTACATTGGAAACTTTTTAAAAATTGTATGCTCTGAGTCACAAAATATTGTTTTTGAGTTTCATATCCTTTTAACAAAGTCTTCTGTCAATAAGTGTAATGTGGCATTTCTTCACTAAGTACCCTGACACAATGAAAATATCACAGATATTGAACACTTACCACAACAGGAATATTTACTGTTCGGATTAAGTCAATTTGAGGATCTCCCACAGATAAATTGCGCTCAAACACATATGTTTTTGGTGTAACGGCAGACACTTCTGTCCCATTGTTAAGAAATACAATATCTTCTTTAGGTCGATATTCCCTAAATAAAGGCAAAAAAAAAAAACTTGAAAACAATGCTAATATTTAATTTTGCAGCTGCTAAAGATATGCTAAGTATAGCACAAAATGGCTGCATAAATGAAAATGATATAACAGGATTTCAAGCGCACATACTAATGTAAATATACAGATGGTTTTCTACCCCATTATATATATGATAGACTGATGTTTATGTACAAGTTCCGTTAGAGAGTTGGGGAAAAGGCACATTTTATAGCACAATATACTTTAGGGACATTAAACGCAAAATTAAAATGTCATAAATGTTTAGACAATGCGATTTAAATTAATGAAATTTGCCAGCTTTTTCGTATCATTTTACTCTGCAAATTGTACTTTGACTAAGTACAATTTGGAAGTATGACATGGCTACACACTACTCAGTGATTGCTCAAATCAGTGCTGGAGCTCATTTACTTCTGGCTTCTGATTGGCCACAGAAAAGAGGACCATGTAAACATACCAGGATGGGTTTTAAGAGGTTTATCCCTGGGCTACTCTGGATCTGCAAAAGTTAAATATTTTAGTAAAAAACAAAACAGTTTTAATTTTTGCTTTAAAAACATTTATTTTGTAATCAGATCTTTTGCAGTATCGCATAGAATAGCTGACATACTGTATGCTTGGCATATATTAACAATATAAGAAAATGTTATAGCGCTTATCAAGCTAAAACGTAAGCTGCAGTGCATTTTAATTTTCTTTTCCCTTTCATGTCCTTTTATTTGTGTTTTCTGCATAAACTACTCTTCTGGTGATTTCCTCATGATGTGTACCGGAAACACTGGCCTAGATTACGAGTTTTGAGTTAGAGGCTGTGCGGTGCAAACAAGCAGTTTTGTCTCACTGCTCACTTACCTGCAGCGCTGGTATTACGAGTTTTCAGAAACCCGTCGTTAAAAGACAAGAAGTGAGCGTCGAGCAAAATTTTGCTCCTTACCGCACTCCAATACCAGCGCTGCTTAAGTCAGGGGTGAGCTTGTCGTATGTGCTCGTGCACGATTTCCCCATAGGGATCAACGGGGAGAGCCGGCTGAAAAAAAGTCTAACACCTGCAAAAAAGCAGCGTAAAACTCCTTAACGCAGCCCCATTGATTCCTATTGGGAAATAAAAGTTATGTCTACACTAACACCCTAACATGAACCCCGAGTCTAAACACCCCTAATCTTACACTTATTAACCCCTAATATGCCGCCCCTGACATCACCCACACCTACATTATAATTATTAACCCCTAATCTGCCGTTCCGGACACCGCCGCCACCGACATTATATGTATTAACCCCTAATCTGATGCTGTCAGGGTGCCAGGAATCAGACAGACAAGAAGTGCAAAAATAATCACACCTTTATTAATAGCAAAAATTAATAAAAAGTCCACAAGTCAAATAACAAGCCAGGAATCAAAACCAGAACTGGTAGTCAGACGAGCCGAGTCAGGAGCCAAAGCGAATAGTCAAACGAGCCGGAATCAGGAACAAGGAGAACAGCAGAGTCAGGAACAAGCCAGGGATCAGGAACCAGGAGGGGCGTCAGACAGCCAGGAAATACACAGAGGCTCTCACAAACAGGCCTGAGACAACGCAAGGGCAAAGTATACTGAACAGAGGCCCTTTAAATAATAAGTGATGACATCACAATTCTGAGACTGCATCCTGTCTCACACGGATGATGACACCAGTCTGGCCATAAAAAGAAGTGCAGGAAATGAGCAGCATCACACAGTATGCACCAGGGTCAGCAAGAGAAGTGAGTAAAATGGCTGCCAGCAGCACATGGCAAACAGATCAGGGAAAAAACCCAGACAGTACCCTCCCCTCAACGACCCCTCCCCCGCGGGAGGACAAAAGGCTTATTGGGGAAACGGGCATGAAAAGCACGGAGGAGGGCGGGAGCATAAACATCAGAGGAGGGAACACATGAACGCTCCTCCGGACCGTAGCCCCAGTGAACCAAATACTGTACGCGGCCCCTGGACATACGAGAGTCAATAATGCTGCTGACCTCATACTCCTCATGGTTATCAACAAAGAAAGGGCGGGGACGAGGCAACACAGTGGTAAACCGATTACAAACCAATGGTTTCAAGAGGGAGACATGAAAAACATTGGAGATGCGCAATGCAGGAGGAAGGTCAAGAGCGTAGGCCACAGGATTGACCCGTCAGAGTATTCGAAAAGGACCAACATAACGGGGAGCCAGTTTATTGGAAGGCACACGAAGGTTCAAGTTGCAGGAGGACAGCCAAACTCTCTCACCAACCTGGTAGGAAGGCGCGGGCAGATGCCTACGATCAGCCTGGAACTTTTGGCGCTGCATAGAACGATGAAGGCAATCCTGAATCTGCACCCACGTGGAACGGAGTTGCCGGAGATGCTCCTCCAAAGCCGGAATACCCTGAGACATGAATGAATCGGGCAACAAGGATGGTTGAAACCCATAATTCGCCATGAACGGGGATAACTTGGAGGAAGCATTAATAGCACTATTATGAGCAAACTCTGCCCAAGGTAACAGTTCAGACCAATTATTGTGGTGATCTGAGACATAGCAACGGAGGTACTGTTCCAGAGCTTGATTAGACCGTTCCGCAGCCCCTTGGATTGAGGGTGATATGCCGAGAAGGAAAGCTGGAGGCCCATTTGAACACAAAAGGAACGCTAAAATCTGGAGACAAACTAACTACCCCAGTCCGACACTATCACCTTGGGTAACCCATGTAAACGGAAGACCTCCCGGGCAAAAATTGAAGCAAGCTCCTGAGCGGTAGGCAACTTCTTGAAGGGAATGCAATGTGACATTTTAGAAAAACGGTCAACCACCATAAGGATAATAGTATTGCCATTGGAAACAGGAGCTCGACAATGATGTCCATGGAAAGATGTGTCCAAGGACGCTCACCATTAGCAATAGGTTGAATAAGACCCACAGGAAAATGTCGAGGAGTCTTATTTTGTGCACAAACTGAGCAGGAGGCAACATACGCAGCAACATCAGAACGAAGACCTGCCCACCAGAGTTGTCGAGTGACAGACCAAATCATTTGGTTCTTGCCTGGGTGACCTGCGGCTTTAGGATAGTGGTAAGTGTGCAAAAGTTTAGTTCAAAGACTCTCAGGAACAAAACACTTAACCACTAGGTTTCTCAGGAGGTGAATTGGTTTATGCAGCCAGGATCTCCTCCCCCCAAGGGAGAAGTCAAATTAGTACGTATGGTAGCCAAAATATGGTCAGGAGGTATAACAGGAGTAGGTACAGACTCCTCCTTGGAAAATTGTCGAGAGAGGGCATCAGCCCTAACATTCTTACTACCAGGCAGGTAGGAGACCACATAATTAAACAGAGACAAAAATAGCGCCCATCTGGCCTGTCGGAGCGACAAACGTTTTGCTTCAGATAGATAAGTTAAATTCTTGTGGTCAGTAAGAATGTGCACTGGCACGCTAGTACCCTCGAGAAGATGCCTCCATTCCTTGAGTGCCAAAATTATGGCCAGTAATTCCCTGTCACCAATAAATTTCATAATTGCACTCCGCTGGAGACAATTTCTTAGAGAAGAAACCACACGGATGCAAGGAACCGTCAGGCGTAGGACGTTGAGACAAGAGGGCACCTATTCCAGTCTCAGACGCATTGACCTCAAGAACGAAAGGCAGGACAGGGTTAGGATGAGCCAGAACTGGAGCGGCAGCAAAGGCAGTCTTAAGACTATCAAAGGCCTTAATGGCAGTAGGTGACCAATGGAGTGGATCATTCTCTTTATGGGTCATGTCTGTGATAGGTTTGACCAAGGAAGAAAAGTTTTTAATAAACTTTCTACAGTAATTGCCGAACCCAAAAAAATGTTGAATAGACCAAAGACCAACTGGGCGAGGCCACTGCAGAACTGCAGATAACTTGTCAGGATCCATGGAGAACCCTGCAAAAGAGATAACATAACCTACGAAGGTTACTTGAGTCTGATGGAACTCACATTTCTCGAGTTTACAAAACAGGCCATTCTCACATAGTCTCTGAAGAACCAGTGTAACATCAGAACGATGAACCTCAAGTGTGGCTGAGTGTATGAGGATGTCGTCTAAGTACACCACAACACACTTTTGCAACATATCTCGTAGCACATCATTAATAAATTCCTGGAAAACAGCAGGAGCATTACATAGGCCAAAGGGCATTACAAGATACTCATAATGCCCGTTCCTGGTGTTAAATGCTGTTTTCTATTCGTGGCCCTCCTTGATCCTAACGAGATTGTACGCTCCTCTCAAATCAAGTTTAGTAAAGACAGTAGCTCCCTTGAGGTGGTCAAAGAGTTCCGTAATAAGCGGAATAGGGTAAGCATTCTTAATGGTAAGACGACTAAGACCCCTATAATCGATGCATGGTCTTAACTCGCCAAACTTTTTCTTCACAAAGAAGAAGCCAGCCCCTGCAGGAGAGCAGGATTTGCGGATGATCCCCCGCGACAGAGCATCTGCAACATACTCCTCCATAGCACAATTCTCCGCAACAGACAGAGGGTTAACCCGGCCCCGAGGAGGAATGGCTCCAGGTTGCAGGTCTATCGCACAATCGTAAGACCGGTGAGGAGGCAACGTACCGGCACACACCTTGTCAAAAACGTCTAGGAACTCTCAGTACTCCTCTGGCAATTGAGATACCGAAGACGTGCACAAAACTTTAACTGGTTTCCGAAGACAAGTAGAAATACATTGCGGAGACCACAACAAAATTTCGGACCTGCGCCAGTCGAGACTGGGATTGATTGTGCTTTTGGAGCCAGGGATAACCCAGAATAACCAGAAAATGCGGAGAGTTTATCACCTGGAACTGGAGGGTTTCAAAATGAAGAGCCCCAACAGCCATGGATAACGGAGCAATTTCGTGAGTAACGAGTGCGGGCTCAAGGGGCCTGCCATCAATGGCCTCAATAGCAAGCAGAACGGACGAGGCAAAACAGGAATGGAGTGCTTTCATACAAAAGCACTGTCAATGAAATAGCCCGCAGCACCGGAGTCAACAAGAGACTGGGTGACTATGGAGGAGTCCACCCAGGAAAGGACAACCGTGACCAAAGGTTTCTCCTTTAGCGGTTCCCGGGACAAGGATAAACCACCCAAGGTCTGCCCCCGACAGGACCTTAGGTGTGAGCGTTTCCCCGGCCGTGTAGGACAAGACTTCAAAAGGTGACCCTGTAACCCACAATAGAGGCAGAGCCCCTCCCTCCTCCTAAAGGCCCTCTCCGCCGCGGATAGACGCGTTAATTCCAACTGCATCGGCTCAGCAGTACCTGGTGACTCGGGACCAGGAGGTATGGGAGGAGAGGGAGGCATGGGTGGGAACGAACACGTAGGAGACAACAGAACAGGAGGCTTCCGCAAGCGCTCCTTGAAAGAGGACCTCTCACTAAGTCTGATGTCAATTAGGATCAAAAAGACACCAATGCCTCGAGATCTTCTGGTAAATCTCTGGCAGCAACTTCGTCTTTAATCGCATCAGAGAGCCCATGAAAGAAGGCGGCAACAAGGGCTTCATTGTTCCAACCTACCTCTGCGGCAAGCGTATGGAATTCAATGGCAAACTGAACAACATATCTTGTACCTTGCTGAATGGACATGAGTCATTTAGCAGCAGAGGAGGAGCGAGCCGGAACATAAAATACCCTTCGAAAGGAGGCCACAAATTCAGGGTAATTTGAAATCACAGGTTTATTAGTCTCCCACAAGGGATTAGCCCAGGCAAGAGCTGTGTCAGAGAGTAACGAGATGAGAAATCCCACCTTAGCTCTGTCAGAGGGAAATGCCTGAGGTAACATCTCAAAGTAAATGCCCACCTGGTTCAAAAACCTTCTGCACTGATTAGGATCGCCTCCATATCGCTGAGGTAGAGGTGCAGAACCGGACATACTCCTGATAGGACAAGGTGCAGCAGCGGAAACAGGAGCAGCCATAACTTGCGGGACACTTTGGTCCAAATGTGCAGTGCGAGTCAGCAGGGTTTGCAGGGCTAGTGCAAATTGATCCAAGCGGTGATCCTGTTCATCCATCCTGGAAATTATGGCAGGTAAAGGTGGATTATTAGCACCACCAGGATTCAAGAGGCTTGCGTAATGTCAGGGTGCCAGGAATCAGACTGAGACAAGAAGTGCAAAAATAATCACACCTTTATTAATAGCAAAAATTAATAAAAAGTCCACAAGTCAAATAACAAGCCAGGAATCAAAACCAGAACTGGTAGTCAGACGAGCCAAGTCAGGAGCCAAAGTGAATAGTCAGACGAGCCGGAATCAGGAACAAGGAGAACAGCAGAGTCAGGAACATGCCAGGGATCAGGAACCAGGCGGGATGTCAGACAGCCAGGTAATACACAGGAGCTCTCACAAACAGGTCTGAGACAACGCAAGGGCAAAGCATACTGAACAGACGTCCTTTAAATAATAAGTGATGACATCACAATTCTGAGACTGCATCCTGTCTCACACGGATGATGCACACCAGTCTGGCCATAAAAGGAAGTGCAGGAAATTAACAGCATCACACAGTATGCACCAGGGTCAGCAAGAGAGGTGAGTAAAATAGCTGCCAGCAGCACATGGCAAACAGATCAGGGAAAAAACCCTGACAGCTGCCCCCAACATCGCCTACACCTTCATTATATTTATTAAACCCCTAATCTGCCGCCCCCAATATCGCCGCAATCTACCTACACTTATTAACCCCTAATCTGCTGCCCCCAACGTTGCTGCCACTATATTAAAGTTATTAACCCCTAAACCTAAGTCTAACCCTAACCCTAACACCACCTAACTTAAATATAATTAAAATAAATCTAAATAAAATTACTATCATTAACTAAATAATTCCTATTTAAAACTAAATACTTACCTGTAAAATAAACCCTAAGATAGCTACAATATAACTAATATTTACATTGTAGCTAGCTTAGGGTTTATTTTTATTTTACAGGCAAGTTTGTATTTATTTTAACAAGGTAGAATAGTTATTAAATAGTTATTAACTATTTAATAACTACCTAGCTAAAATAAATACAAAATTTACCTGTAAAATAAAACCTAACCTAAGTTACAATAACACCTAACACTACACGATAATTAAATAAATTAACTAAATTAAATACAATTACCTAAATTAAATTAAATTAGCTAAAGTAAAAAAAAAAAAACACTAAATTAAAGAAAATAATAAACAAATTACAGATATTTAAACTAATTACACCTAATCTAATAGCCCTAAAAATAAAAAAAGCCCCCCCAAAATAAAAAAAATCCCCTAGCCTAAACTACCAATAGCCCTTAAAATGGCCTTTTGCGGGGCATTGCCCCAAAGTAATCAGCTCTTTTACCTGTAAAAAAAAATACAAACAACCCCCCCAACAATAAAACCCACCACCCACACAACCAACCCCCCTAAAATACTATCTAAAAAAAACTTAAGCTCCCCATTGCCCTGAAAAGGGGATTTGGATGGGTATTGCCCTAAAAAGGGCAGTTAGCTCTTTTGCAGCCCAAAGTCCCTAACCTAAAAATAAAACCCACCCAATACACCCTTTAAAAAAACCTAACACTAAACCCCTGAAGATTGACTTACCGGGAGAAGTCTTCATCCAAGATGGGCCGAAGTCCGCAACGAAGCCGGGAGAAGTCTTCATCCAAGCCGGGCAAAGTGGTCCTCCAGACGGGCAGAAGTCTTTATCCAGACGGCATCTTCTATCTTCATCCATCCGACGCGGAGCGGGTCCATCTTCAAGACATCCGACGCGGAGCATCCTCTTCATCCGGAGTCTTCTTACTGAATGAAGGTACCTTTAAGTGACGTCATCCAAGATGGCGTCCCTTAGATTCCGATTGGCTAATAGAATTCTATCAGCCAATCGGAATTATGGTAGAAAAAATCCTATTGGCTGATGCAATCACCAATAGGATTGAAGTTCAATCCTATTGGATGATCCAATCAGCTAATAGGATTGAGCTTGCATTCTATTGGCTGTTTTAATCAGCCAATAGAATGTGAGCTCAATCCTATTGGCTGATTGCATCAACCAATAGGATTTTTTCTACCTTAATTCCGATTGGCTGATTTCTATCAGCCAATCGGAATCTAACGGACGCCATCTTGGATGACGTCACTTAAAGGTACCTTCATTCAGTAAGAAGACTCTGGATGAAGAGGATGCTCCGCGTCGGATGTCTTGAAGATGGACCCGCTCCGCGTCGGATGGATGAAGATAGAAGATGCCGTCTGGATGAAGACTTCTGCCCGTCTGGAGGACCACTTCGCCCGGCTTGGATGAAGACTTCTCCTGGCTTCGTTGAGGACTTTGGCCCGGCTTGGATGAAGACTTCTCCCGGAAAGAGATCTTCAGGGGGTTAGTGTTAGTTTTTTTAAGGGTGTATTGGGTGGGTTTTATTTTTAGGTTAGGGACTTTGGGCTGCAATAGAGCTAACTGCCCTTTTAAGGGCAATGCCTATCCAAATGCCCTTTTCAGGGCAATGGGGAGCTTAGGTTTTTTAGATAGTATTTTATTTGGGGTGTTGGTTGTGTGGGTGGTGGGTTTTACTGTTGAGGGGGTTGTTTGTATTTTTTTTATAGGTAAAAGAGCTGATTACTTTGGGGCAATGCCCCGCAAAAGGCCCTTTTGAGGGTTATTGGTAGTTTAATTTAGACTAGGGTTTTTTATTTTGGGGGGGGGGGGCTTTTTTATTTTAATAGGGCTATTAAATTAGGTGTAATTAGTTTAAATATCTGTAATTTGTTCATTATTTTCTGTAATTTAGTGGGGGGGGGGGGGTTTGTACTTTAGCTAATGTAATTTAATTTAGGTAATTGTATTTAATTTAGTTAATTTGTTTAATTATAGTGCAGTGTTAGGTGTTATTGTAACTTAGGTTAGGTTTTATTTTACAGATACTTTTGTATTTATTTTAGCTAGGTAGTTATTAAATAGTTAATAGTTATTTAATAACTATTCTACCTAGTTAAAATAAATACAAACTTGCCTGTAAAATAAAAATAAACCCTAAGCTAGCTACAATGTAACTATTAGTTATATTGTAGCTAGCTTAGGGTTTATTTTATAGGTAAGTATTTAGTTTTAAATAGGAATAATTTAGTTAATGATAGGAATATTTATTGTAATGATATTTAAGTTAGGGGGTGTTAGGGTTAGACTTAGGTTTAGGGGTTAATAACTTTAATATAGTGGCGGCGACGTTGGGGGCGGCAGATTAGGGGTTAATAAATGTAGGTAGGTTGCGGCGACATTGGGGGCGGTAGGTTGGGGTTAATAAATAGTATGTAGGTGTCGACGATGTTGGGGGCAGCAGATTAGGGGTTAATACATATAATGTAGGTGGCGGCGGTGTCCGGAGCGGCAGATTAGGGGTTAAAAATTTTATTATAGTGTTTGCGATGCGGGAGGGCCTCGGTTTAGGGGTTAATAGGTAGTTTATGGGTGTTGTACCATAAAACTCTTAACTACTGACTTTTAAATGTGTTAGAACTCTTGACAGGGTAGGGTGTACCGCTCACTTTTTGGCCTCCCAGGACACTCGTACTACGGGCGCTATGGAAGTCCCATAGAAAAAAGACTTTACGAAGTTTACGTAAGTCTTTTTGCGGTAAGGTCAAAGAAGTGTGCGGTGACCCTAAACCTTCAAGACTCGTAATATCAGCGGTAGTAAAAAAAGCAGCGTTAGGACCTCTTAACGCTGCTTTTTTGCCCTAACGCACAACTCGTAATATAGGAGACTGTTTTTTTTTTCTGAATTCACAATAGTAGTTTGTTTCTGCTTCTTTAAAATGGAAGTTCACAATATAAAAAAAATAGATTATTATGGAGGATTTTGTGGAAGTTAGTTTGTTTTTTCTTACTTTTTTTCTGAAAAAGAAAATCTGGTAAACCATGATGACTTAGCAATACACTTTCTAACAAAACTCATCGAGTTCCTCCCAAGTCATGAGTTTTTTTCAGCTGCCTATGCATTTTCTAAATATACTGTGAGAATTTCTTTAGTCAGTTGAGTCAATTTGGTCAGATTTTTTTTGTAACCCCTGACACACAAAAGAGCCACACTAAGTGTAAAAAAAGAGGCCTTAGCAAATAACACACATGCTAGGCTTGGTTTAAAGGGACATTGTACACAAGAATTTGCTTTGCAAAAATATTTTGTAGATGATCCATTTATATAGCCTACCTGGGAGTGTTTTTGTAACAATGTATAGTTTTGCATATTTTTTTAATAACATTGTGATGATTTTCAGACTCCTAACCAAGCCCCACAGTATGAGATGTAGACTGAAGTCTACAGATTCCTGCTGTTCTTGTTTGTATAATCTATCTTTTCATATGCAGGGGAGGGAAGAGGGTCTGCCATTCCTGCTTTCCCATCCCCTTTCAATGGGTGTCCCAGCCTAACCTCATTAACAGTGCTAAATTGGGAGCTTCTAAAGTAAGTTTTTAAAGGGTTTTATACTGTATGTTTAGATCAGTGTTGTGAATAAGCTTCTTTATAGTAGTTTCTATAACATACAGTTATATGAAAATTGGTGTATACTGTCCTTTTAATGACAGTTCAAAGGGCTCAACAAGGTCAGTAATAAATTAGAATTCAATGTCACTCAAAAGTAGAGCCTGTGCAAGGATTACATTTGTGGCTAGGTATTAGGGACTAAGGAGGTTATGAAGGGCAGGTACCATTTTGTGAGCGGGGCTATGCTGGGGGTACGACCACAGGTGGATAGTGGGCAGGGACGTGAGCTTGTATAAGTGGTTTGTGGGTGTGTCTTGGCACTTTGTGGGCATTTAGGTGGTCTGCGGGCAGGACTAAATGGGAATTATGCAAATCAGGACATATGGTTGTCTCAGAGGGACAGAGCACACAATTATGGACAGTCATCTGAAATAGGGACAGCTGGAAGATCTGGGATTAATCAGTTTAGGCAACAAAAGAAAGGAATTGAGTGTCACAACTTTAGTTTGAGGAGAGGAATTACCAGTAAACAAGAAATTAACTTTCATTTGTGGTCATTAAATGGACATTAAACTGAATTTCAATTTCTTTAAAGTGAAGGTCCATTTTGAGGAATTAGTGCCCGTTTTGTAATAAACCTATTAAAAACAAGGGCACTTTAATTCGTCAAAACTGACATTTCACTGTTTTCTTCAAAAATTTACCTTTCAATCCTTGCAGCTGCTCCAGCACTTCCTCCGCCCGTCGCAAGCAGTCTTCGCGGGTACAAAATGACGAATCCGGTTTCTTCCAATCACAGCGTTGCATCAGGCCAAGATTCCCCCGGGGAGGAAGCTGTGATTTGAGGAAGCCGGATTCGTCATTTCTGATGTCTGCAGAGGCTTCCGACAGACGCGGGAATCGCTGGAGCGGCTGCAAGGATTAAAAGCTAAGTTTTTTAAGTAAACAGTGAAATGTCAATTTTGATGAATTAAAGTGCCCTTGTTTTTAATAGGTTTATTAAAGAGCGGGCACTAATTCATCAAAATGGACCTTCACTTTAAAATAAGTATAATAGAAAAAAATCCCTTGCACTCCCATTATTTATTTTGCCAACTTTTCTGGCACTTCTATCCCCCTAGACCCACTTCGAGAGACTAGAGAACAATGAATTCCAAACATAATCTTCAAAACAAAGGCCCTGAGCAACTTCAAAGCCTCTATGAATCTAGCCCAGTAAGTGCAGCAGTAATGTCAGAACATGTAACATTACAAGCACTTCAAATTACTTTGGAAAAGTAGTTGTTTTTTTAAGGGGGGGGGGGTTATATCCAGCATTTTTAAAAAGTTTTTAAAAAAATTCATGAATCAGGTCATTTTAAGACACTTTAAAGTTCACTTCTATTATCAAATGTACTTTGTTCTCTTGATATCCTTTGTTGAAAAGAATATATACCATATTATAAGCAGCAGCAATACACTATTGGGAGCAAGCTTGTGATTGGTGGCTACACACATTTTTCTTATCATTCGCTCATCGGATGTGTTCAGCTAGCTCCTAGCAGTGCATTGCTGCTCTTAAGCTGACTTTACCTGTGTGTTTAATCCCTCCAAAGGGATTTAATCTTTATAACTATGATGGATCATTGATCACTACGAAAAGTGTATTCCAGTATATGCTTTACTTATTTACCTATGATGACATTCATGATTTTTTCAGTATTTTCTAGGAGCTTATTTAGAATATTGTTTTAAAAAAAAGAAGAAGAAGAAGAAGAAGAAGAAGAAGAAGAAGAAGAAGAAATTAATCCACAACAACTTTTTTTGTGACTAATGTATTTTAGTTCTTGGTTTTGTACAAAATTTTCATATTTTCCAATAAAGTTTGGATTAAAAAAAATAAATTCAATTTCCATCTTACTTCTAATATCAGATGTATTTCACTCACATGGTATACCTTGTTGAAAAGAATACCGAGGTAGGTAACAAACTGTGTAACTAACAAATTCCGTATCTATTTGCCTAGAATGTGGAATAAAACACACAGTTGTGCTAAAACAAAATGTATGCTCACCTGATAAATTTCTTTCTTTCCAGGCATGGAGAGTCCACGGCTTATGGATATTACGGATATTCAACTCCTGGCCAGCAGGAGGAGGGAAAGCTGTTAAGTGTAACTTCCCTTACCCATAATCCCCAGTCATTCAGCAGAAGGAGAATGGAAAAAGAAGAAACACAAAGGTGCCTGAGGTGTACTCAAAAAAACAGCTGAATTATAATTAAAAAGAGGGCTTGGTCGTGGACCCTCCATGCCCGGAAAGAAAGAAATTTATCAGGTAAGCATAAATTTTGTTTTCTTTACTAAGGCATGGAGAGTCCACAACTTCATTCCAATTACTAGTGGGAACCAATACCCAAGCTAGAGGACATAGAATGAAAAGGGAGGGAGAACATGGCAGGAGGACCTAAACCGAAGGCAACGCCGCTTGAAGAACCTTTCTCCCAAAAGAGACCTCAGCCGAGGCAAAAGTATCAAATTTGTAGAATTTGGAAAAAGTATGCAAAGAGGACCATGTTGCCGACCTTGCAAATCTGTTCCACAGAAGTTTCATTTTTGAAAGCCCAAGATGAGGAGACAGCCCTAGTGGAATGAGCTGTAATTCTCTCAGGAGGCTGATGTCCAGCTGTCTCATAAGCAAAACGATTCATACTTCTTAACCAAAGGGAAAGGCTATTAGAAGTGGCCTTCTGACCCTTACGCTTTCCAGAGAAAACAACAAACAGGGCAGAAGATTTCCGAAAATCTTTAGTAGTTTGTAAGTAAAGTTTTAGAGCACACACAACATCCAAATTATGCAAAAGACGTTCCTTATGAGAAGAAGGATTAGGACGTTTGTAATTTTTATTGCCAAGTAAAAGAGCTGTTATCTTTGGGGCAATGCCCCGCAAAAGGCACTTTTAAGGGCTATTGGCAGTTTAGTGTAGGCTAGGGGTTTTATTATTTTGGGCCAGGCTTTTTTACTTTGATAGGGCTATTAGATTAGGAGTGATTCGGGTTTTTTGTGATAATTTAGTTTTGTATTTTGTGTAATTTAGTTTTCTTTTTTTTTTGTAATTTAGATAATTGTATTTGATTAATTTAATTTATTTTATTTGATTGTAATCGCAGGTTTTAGTGTAAGGCAGGTTAGGTTTTATTTTACAGGTAAATTTGTATTTATTTTAACTAGGTAGTTAGCAAATAGTTAATAACTATTTACTAACTAGTCTACCTAGTTAAAATAAATACAAACTTACCTGTAAAATAAAAATAAAACCTAAGCTAGCTACAATATAACTATTAGTTATTTTGTAGCTTGCTTATGTTTTTTTTTACAGGTAAGTATGTATTTAGTTTTAAATAGGTATTAGTTAGGCAATAATTGTAAGGTTTATTTAGATTTATTTTAATTATATTTAAGTTAGGGGGTGTTAGGGTTAGGGTAAGACTTATGCTTACGGTTACGTTAGGGTTATGGTTAGGCTTAGGGGTTAATATATTTATGTAGTGTTAGTGGTGATGTGGGAGGCCAGAGGTTTAGGGGTTAATAACTTTAGTATAGTGGCGGCGACATTGGGGGCAGCAGATTAGGGATTAATAAGTGTAGGTAGGTGGCGGCGTTAGGGGCGGCAGATTAGGAGTTAATAACTGAAATGTAGGTGGCGGCGATGTTAAGGGCAGCAGATTAGGGGTTAATAACTGAAATGTAGGTTGCGGCGATGTCAGGGGCAGCAGATTAGGGGTGTTTAGACGTGGTTTTTATGTTTGGGTGTTAGGTTTAAATATAACCTTTTCTTTCCTCATAGACATCAATGGGGCTGCATTACTGAACTTTTGTTTCCGCGATCGCAGGTGTTAGGCTTCTTTTTTGCAGACTTTCCCCATTGATGTCTATGGGGAAATCGTGCATGAACACATCAAAGCAGCGTTTGTATGTCGGTGCGGTATGGAGCTCAACGCCACCATATCGCCCGCACAAGCCTGCTTTTTACAAACTTGTAATAGCAGCGCTATAGGGAGGTGAATTAACGCCGCTTTTGTGGCGGTCGTTAATTTCCCTATAGCGCTCAAAACTCGTATCTGAGGCTATTTGTGCTGCCCGATACTATTAACTTGTGACAGCTTCTGTTAATTAGCTTTCTTATATAGCGGTAATTCTATTTTTACAACATAATGCTATGATATTTAAAATCACAAACATTGGGACCCCATCGTCCCACTCAACCCCCCTAACGCGTTTCGCCAAAAACTTGGCTTTATCTTACCCTTGTATGGGATCGCCAAAAGTTTGGACTTAGAAGAAACATCTGCAGACCAGGACTTCAACCATAAGGCTCTGCGGGCTAGTACCGCAAAACCAGACATTTTTGCTCCTTAATGACTTAGTGCTCTTTGCCTCCTCCTGCTGGCCAAGAGTGATATTCCCAACAGTAATTATTGATGATCCGTGGACTCACCGTGTCATTAGAAAGAAATATAATCACCCTACCTTCTGTCCATGGCGCGAAAACAAAGCCTATCATTCCCTTCTCTGTATGGCGTCGCGCATATTCTGCAGAGCGCCCAAGTGTGCATGGCTGATCAAAAGCCTATAAAGGACTACATAATAAGTCCTCCTACATCGTCGACCACCACAAATCTATTGGAAGTATCCATTACCTCCTCCTAGAAGCTTACTAACGCTAGTAGAATAGAGGAGTAAGATAGAGAATTGAGACAAGTATCCATCAAAATGGTGGCTCTAATTATCTCCTCTGACTCAACAAGTCTAAAAAATTCTGCGGATTGTCGGTATCTATCCCTTAAAGCGCAAGCCAGTTATACCACCGCAATTGCGATCCATAAATAAAGGGGACTGAGAGAATAATAGCTGGCCTGTGACTATCTGAGTAGAATAGTACTTACGCAGCTGAGGAAAAACATCAGCCATTATAGTCTGCGCAGTTAGAGGGAAAAAAACAAGTGTGCATACCAATACTGGGACCCAGTAAAGTAAAAACACCTCATTAACCGTAAAAACGCAAGGAAATAAAAAGTGAGGGACAATATCACACATCCTTATGATACCCAGTCCCAACACACCATGAAGCTTGGGTCTATCCTGTACATTAGACCAGCAATGGGGGGCGGCAAAAATCCCTTGTCTCAGCTAACTGCTCAGCCGCAAATATCCCAAACTAGCGGATATATATGAAATTATATACAAGCCCCTCCTGAGGGTGGCAGGTCCCACTAGGTCCCTTATCTCCCAAGCCTTCCTTCAGAAACCTTTATGTTTAAATATAACAGGGAATTTCTGCTGTGGAACAGTCACAGCAGCTGCAGGTTTGAGGGCCTCATTCGACCTCTAAAAGGGACCTGTAGAAAAAGAAAAAACAGTAACTAACTCTGCTTTATTTCTAACCCCTTTATAGAAAACGGCGCTTTCTAACTGCTAACAGCCACCATTACTCTTACTAAAGAGATTGACATGGACACAGAATAATCCCAATCCATGCTTGCAGAGAAAAGTAGCCATAAAAGGATTAAATATCTTCAGACAATGTCTTCGCACATCCTCCATTGACAGCGGCAAAGAGAATGACTGGGAATTATGGGCAAGGGAAGTTGCACTTAACAGCTTTGCTGGGGTGCTCTTTGCTTCCTCCTGCTGGCCAGGAGTGAATATCCCACTAGTAATTGGAATGAAGTTGTGGATTCTCCATGCCATAGGAAAGAAAACAGAATTACACATGGTAGAATATATTTATTCAATACTAATACAAAAAATAGAAATAAATTCATACATTTCCTTAATTATCCTCATGTCTCTACATTCACCAACAAAGACTCTTTCTTTATACAAAGAGAGAAAACTCAAAGCCTGACACTCTACCCCAGGCTTCTACTTTTCTGCTTGTATTTATTTATCTAAATAAACAAGTAGAACAAACAGGGAAGACACAGCAGTTTTTAGGCTACTAGACGCTAATCAGCATCAGATGGAGAGACACTGAGGTAACGAAACAACACTGACAGGATAGTAAAATAGATAGTCTAGAATAGGACCCAGGAAAAGGGAAAATTCAAAGGTATAGTTAGACCGACCAAGGTCAAAATCCAGAGTTGGCAGGAACAGTGAAGAATTAGTAGGCAAAAACAGGTCACACGCTAAACACATCCGGTGAACCAATGACAAGAGACATATGTGTGTACTAGGTCCCAGTACTGCATTGCTGCTCCTGAGCCTACATATGTATGCTCTTCAACAAAAGATACCAACAGAACAAAGTCAGCTGGTAACAAACATAAATCAAAAACATTCTTAAAACTGCATGCTCCATCTTAAAAGGGATATGAAACCCAAAACATTTAATTTGTAAATCACACAGATCATACCATACCATTCTTAAAAATGTTTTCAATTTGGGTCTATTATCAAATGTGCTTCATTCCCATGATATACTGTGTTGAAGAGATACCTAGTTAGGCATCTGGAGCACTGCATGGTAGGAGGTAGGGCTGCCAACTAGTGCTCTTGCAAATGGTTAACATTCTCGCAAAACTGCTGCCATATAGTGCTCCAGAAATGGGCCAGATCCTAAGCATATGTCCCTGCTTTCAACAAATGATAACAAAGTAACAAATACAAATGTATAATAAAAGATAGAAACCCTGTTGCCTTTTGTTTCAGGGGTTTAGCGTGTGAATAGGAGTTAAAGGTAGTCACATAATCCTGTACGTTTTTGCTTATGGTAGGCCACCAATAACACCTGTTTAACAGATCCAGGTTCTTAGTTATGCCATCTAGAGGAGCATCATGGACCATTTTTAGTATACCATCCTAGTAGGAGACCATTTTTGCCCCAGGTGAGCAGATGAAATGGAACTTACTTGTCATCAGGAAGAACCTCTGATTTTAGGTATGAGATTGGAAATTATACATACAAAGTGGAAGAAGACGTAGTAAATGTATGTTTTGATGTGACGAAATCTTGTTGAGCCTTATCTGTCCATTGGAATTTGGTGTTGATACTAGTCAGACGTGTAAGAGTGGAGACAACTGTTGAGAAATTCTTAATACATTTCTTATAAAAGTTGCAAAATCCTAGAAACTTTTGGAGAGCCTCCATGGTTGTAGGGATTGTCCAATCTTCAATGGTGTAAATCTTAAGAGTTATCTATCTGTATCCTGTGGGATGATGTAGAATATCCTAGAAACAATATGTTAAAAGTTTCAAACTCACATTTCTCTAGCTTGGCAAAAAGGTGATGAGAGTCAGGATAAAACGTACATGTTTACGGTGTTCACTAAGGGTGGTAGAATAGATAAGGATATTATCCAAATATATCACAACACAAACATCCAGATATCTGAAAATATAATTAATGAAATATTGGAATGTTGCTGGGGCATTACAGAGACCGAAAGGCATAACTGTATATTCGTATAGACAGTAACAGGTTCGAAAAGCTGTTTTCCATTTGTCTCCTTTGCAGATGCGGACTAAGTCATAGGCCCCTCTGAGATCTAATTTGGTGTATATGGTGGCATCTTTAAAGGAATAGGAAAGTCAAAATTAAACTTGCATGATTCAGATAGAGCATGACATTTTAAGACACTTTTAAATTCACTTCAATTTTCAAATGTGCTTCGTTCTCTTAGTATCCCTTGCTAAAAAATGAATACGCACATATCTTACACTAGTGGGAGCTGCTGCTAATTGGTGCCTGCACACATTTGTCTCTTGTGATTGGATAACTAGATGTTTTCAGCTAGCTGCCAGTAGTCCAATGCTGTCCCTTCAGCAAAGGATAATAAGAGAATGAAGCAAATTTGATAATAGAAGTAAATTGGAAAGTTGTTTAAAATTGTATGTTCTATCTAAATCCTAAAAGAACATTTTGGGGTTTACTGTCCCTTTAAGTCTTTCTATGAGTTCTGGTATGAGGGATATGGGGTTATCAATTAATGGTTATAGGGAGTTATCTATTTATTGCAAAGAATATAGCAGCTGGATATGTAGAAGGTTGTCTAAAGTCTTTCCATAAGTTATCGTCAAGATATTCCCCATAAGTGTGTCAACTCCAGTTAAGAGAATGGATAAATGTGACCATAGGGTACAGAAGCTCCGAGAGTAAGTCAATGTTACAATAGTTTAGTCTATGTGGTGGTAATACCTCAGCCTCTTTTTTTATTAAAAACATCAGAGAAATCCTGATAATGTTCTGGTATTTCTGTACTGACTGCTAACAAGGTTATAGAAGGATAGCATGTCTTTTGACAGTATGAGGAGTTGAGTTCAACAGAGATTGGATTCCAATGAATAAGTGGTGGATGTAGAGTGAGCCATGTTCAGCCTAAAATGAATGGGAATAATGGAGAGGGTATGACATAAAATGTAACTATTTCAGTGTGGCCCTCAGGGTGCATATTTAAATAAAAAGGCTCATAGCCTGATGGTAAAACTTTGATGCTCTGACTACATCAAGATTATGGAGAAGTCTCCTTAGAATTAGAAGGATCGAGCAAAAAGAAGGAAGAATAATTTCCTGATTGATATTTTCGGATGAAACCACCTTAGGAAGAAAATCATACTTTATACGGAGTACAGCCTTGTCCTTGTGAAAAATGAGAAATAGAGATTCACAAGACAAAGCCGATAGTTCTGAAACTCTCCTAGCCAAAGATATGGCTAAAAGGAAAAGGACTTTCCAGGACAAAAACTTAAAGGGACACTCAAGTTAAAATAATCTTTTAGGATTCAGATAGAGCATGCCGTTTTAAAACATTTTCCAATTTACTTCCATTATCAAATTTTGCACAGTCTTTTTATATTCATACTTTATGGAGAACAAGATCCTACTGAGCACAAGCTCACAGGGTATATGTATACTAGTTTCTGATTGTCTGATGTCTGTCACATGATACAGGGGGGGCGGAAATTGGGAGGAAAAAATTAATTTGTCAGAAAAAAAATCTGCTGCTTATTTGAAATTCAGAGTAAGTGCTATTGCATTATCTTTTTATTATGTACTTGTTAATTATGTAATTCTACTGCATTGAGTGGTCCATTAATGCCTATGGAGTGCATAGGTTCAAAAAGAGGACCCTGCAACACAGAGTACCAAGGTTTTTAAGTTACTGGTTTCCTGGGTTGAATTAAGGTATTATTAACATGTGAGAAACCTCTGTGCTTGATAATCAAGCGTTCAACCTTCACTCCATCAAACTTAGAAATTTAAGATTTGGGTTGGAAAGAGGACCTTGAGACATGAGGTCCTGTCTCTGAGGAAGAAGCCAAAGAAGAGATCTGAATCAGATCTGCATACCAGGTCCTGCGGGCCCAAGCTGGAGTTTGCTTGATCCGAGCAATTATTCTCGGGAGAAGAAGAAATGAAGGGAACAGGTAAGCTAGATGAAAGTTCCAGACTAGGACATCTATCATGTGTGCCTATGGGTCCTTGGATCTGGACACTATCTGATTGAAAATCTCTACATTAAATAGACCACTCTCCCAGATAAACTGACTGAGGGCTGAGATTGTCCACCTCCCAATTCTTTACACCTGCAATGTCTATTGCAGACAGAGTACATTGATTCTGTTCCAACCAAATTAGAGTTTGCAAAACCTCTTGCATAGCTAAGAGGCTGTGAGTCCCTCCTTGATGATTTATATATACCACCACCATGACATTGTCTGACTGAAAGCAGATAAACTTTTCCCTCTTCAGAAGAGGCAAATAAGAGCTCTCAAAATTGCCTTTCACTGGACCACTGCCTTACAGAATTGCCTTACACTGGAAAATAGCTCTGAAGCTTTAGAGTGCATTGAAGCTCCAAGAAAAGAGACCTAACTAAGCTGTCCATATTCTTCTTTATATAGTATTACATGTAGTTATATGAAAATTGGTGTATACTGTTTATTGAGACAAACAGAAGGAGATCAGAGTTCTGTGATTTTTTTTAATTTTTTTTATTGAGGTTCAAGGTAAGGCATACATGAACAAAAAAAAAAAACAAGCATAATAATATTAACACATAAGCTACATATGGTACAAATCCATAAATACATAGTATATTTCAAAAGGACATTTCAGAGATATAATATATAGATAGAATGCCTATTATTCTTGAGTGCCTTCCCAATGTAACAAGAGGCCAGTCTTGGACCTCGTACCTGGGGATATAAGGATATATGGAAGACTATTGCTAGCAATGGAAATCACTTTTGGATTTCCAGACAAGAACCTCATTTTTAAGATAAAGCTACAACTGGAAACTGTGAGGAAGACACAGGAAACATGGTAGAAACACTTGCTGTTTAACAATAAATTGGTGGGGGCAGAGATTATGTCAAAAAGAAACTTAACTGTTAGTCAGGAGATCTCTAAGATAGTAGAAAGGGAGAGGGAAAGGAGGACCGAGATAATAGAGTAATGATTTGAAAGGCTAAATTTCCTAATGAAGTTGTTCAAGCATTAATTGTGGCTAGCTTTACTTTACTCTTATAGAACCTAACATGCGGTATATTTATCCCCCCACTAAGGCTCAGGGTAAGTTATACTGATTTACTGGGTAATACAGGTGGAAAACTAGTTACAGTTTACGTGTCCGGTAGAATACATTACAAAATCATGTTCTGAACCCCCGTCTCATTCCGGCAAAGTTTAACTATGCTCCAGACCGTCCCATAAAACTAATGTACCTTCTTGCATACCATAAGGAGCACAATTGCTATATAACTCTGAACAGTGCTGCTGGAGCAGGTCCAGCCTGCCCCATAAGCCAACTCCATATAAAGAAAAAGGGTATGCTAAGTAGCTTAAGAGAGGCTATAGTGCTAAGAGAGCAACTCACATAACATACGGGGTTTAGAGTTAAGCATAAGCTAAAAAAAGTAGAGAGATGCAGTCAGCATGTATGGTAGCGGCAGCACATAACTAGGGGTGAGGATGAAGACAGGGATTACTTGTACTAAGCTCCTAGCACTATTTATTTTATATGTTATGACCTGAAATGTTATATGGGGATAAAGTGATATAATAGGTTTTACAGAGCTTGATACATAAAAGCAATATGCACTACATGAGAGCTCATCATTATAACATGTGCCAAATTTCAATCTGACCAAGTGCAATCATTTGCTAAACCACTCTCCTGAGCTTAAGTACAACACCTGGTCAGAGCCCGGTACAAAAACAAAGCATTAATAACTGGTACAGTAAAAGCAATGTAACAAAGATCTCTATATTATTATTAAGAGGTAATCATGCTTAATCCAGGCACCAACACACATTCAAACGTCCCTTACATACCTCTTGGGCTTAGATTCTTATATGTAGACAGGCATCAGTTTATGTACTAGTGGCATAATGTAACAGCTTAAGGTGAGTTTAGTTGAGCAAACTATGGCCTAGATTTGGAGTTTGGCGGTAAAAGGGCTGTTAACGCTCCGCGGGCTTTTTTCTGGCCGCACCATAAATTTAACTCTGGTATTGAGAGTTCAAACAAATGCTGCGTTAGGCTCCAAAAAAGGAGCGTAGAGCATTTGTACCGCAAATGCAACTCTCGATACCAGAGTTGCTTACGGACGCGGCCGGCCTCAAAAACGTGCTCGTGCACGATTCCCCCATAGGAAACAATGGGGCTGTTTGAGCTGAAAAAAAACCTAACACCTGCAAAAAAGCAGCGTTCAGCTCCTAACGCAGCCCCATTGTTTCCTATGGGGAAACACTTCCTACGTCTGCACCTAACACTCTAACATGTACCCCGAGTCTAAACACCCCTAACCTTACACTTATTAACCCCTAATCTGCCGCCCCCGCTATCGCTGACCCCTGCATTTTTTTTTTAAACCCTAATCTGCCGCTCCGTAAACCGCCGCAACCTACGTTATCCCTATGTACCCCTAATCTGCTGCCCCTAACACCGCCGACCCCTATGTTATATTTATTAACCCCTAATCTGCCCCCCACAACGTCGCCGACACCTGCCTACACTTATTAACCCCTAATCTGCCGAGCGGACCTGAGCGCTACTATAATAAAGTTATTAACCCCTAATCCGCCTCACTAACCCTATCATAAATAGTATTAACCCCTAATCTGCCCTCCCTAACATCGCCGACACCTAACTTCAATTATTAACCCCTAATCTGACGACCGGAGCTCACCGCTATTCTAATAAATGTATTAACCCCTAAAGCTAAGTCTAACCCTAACACTAACACCCCCCTAAATTAAATATAATTTAAATCTAACGAAATAAATTAACTCTTATTAAATAAATTATTCCTATTTAAAGCTAAATACTTACCTGTAAAATAAATCCTAATATAGCTACAATATAAATTATAATTATATTATAGCTATTTTAGGATTAATATTTATTTTACAGGCAACTTTAAAATAATTACAACCAGGTACAATAGCTATTAAATAGTTATTTACTATTTAATAGTTACCTAGTTAAAATAATAACAAATTTACCTGTAAAATAAATCCTAACCTAAGATATAATTAAACCTAACACTACCCTATCAATAAAATAATTAAATAAACTACCTACAATTACCTACAATTAACCTAACACTACACTATCAATAAATTAATTAAACACAATTCCTACAAATAAATACAATTAAATAAACTAGCTAAAGTACAAAAAATAAAAAAGAACTAAGTTACAAAAAATAAAAAAATATTTACAAACATAAGAAAAATATTACAACAATTTTAAACTATTTACACCTACTCTAAGCCCCCTAATAAAATAACAAAGACCCCAAAAATAAAAAATTCCCTACCCTATTCTAAATAAAAAAAGTTACAAGCTCTTTTACCTTACCAGCCCTGAACAGGGCCCTTTGCGGGGCATGCCCCAAGAAGTTCAGCTCTTTTGCCTGTAAAAGAATAAATACAATACCCCCCCCCCCCAACATTACAACCCACCACCCACATACCCCTAATCTAACCCAAACCCCCCTTAAATAAACCTAACACTAAGCCCCTGAAGATCTTCCTACCTTGTCTTCTTTTTTATTTTATTAGGGGGCTTAGAGTAGGTGTAATTAGTTTAAAATTGTTGTAATATTTTTCTTATGTTTGTAAATATTTTTTTATTTTTTGTAACTTAGTTCTTTCTTATTTTTTGTACTTTAGCTAGTTTATTTAATTGTATTTATTTGTAGGAATTGTGTTTAATTAATTTATTGATAGTGTAGTGTTAGGTTAATTGTAGGTAATTGTAGGTAGTTTATTTAATTATTTTATTGATAGGGTAGTATTAGGTTTAATTATATCTTAGGTTAGGATTTATTTTACAGGTAAATTTGTTATTATTTTAACTATTTTAGCTATTAAATAGTTCTTAACTATTTAATAGCTATTGTACCTAGTTAAAATAAATACCAAGTTGCCTGTAAAATAAATATTAATCCTAAAATAGCTACAATATAATTATAATTTATATTGTAGCTATATTAGGATTTATTTTACAGGTAAGTATTTAGCTTTAAATAGGAATCATTTATTTAATAAGAGTTAATTTATTTCGTTAGATGTAAATTATATTTAAGTTAGGGGGGTGTTAGTGTTAGGGTTAGACTTAGCTTTAGGGGTTAATCAATTTATTAGAATAGCGGTGAGCTCCGGTCGTCACATTAGGGGTTAATAATTGAAGTTAGGTGTCGGCGATGTTAGGGAGGGCAGATTAGGGGGTTAATACTATTTATGATAGGGTTAGTGAGGCGGGTTAGGGGTTAATAACTTTATTATAGTAGCGCTCAGGTCCGCTCGGCAGATTAGGGGTTAATAAGTGTAGGCAGGTGTCGGCGACGTTGAGGGGGGCAGATTAGGGGTTAATAAATATAATATAGGGGTCGGCGGTGTTAGGGGTAGCAGATTAGGGGTACATAGGGATAACGTAGGTGGCGGCGCTTTGCGGTCGGAAGATTAGGGGTTAATTATTTTAAGTAGCTGGCGGCGACGTTGTGGGGGGCAGGTTAGGGGTTAATAAATGTAATATAGGGGTCGACGGGGTTAGGGGCAGCAGATTAGGGGTACATAAGTATAACGTAGGTGGCGGTCGGCAGATTAGGGGTTAAAAATTTTAATCGAGTGGCGGCGATGTGGGGGGAGCTCGGTTTAGGGGTACATAGGTAGTTTATGGGTGTTAGTGTACTTTAGGGTACAGTAGTTAAGAGCTTTATGAACCGGCGTTAGCCAGAAAGCTCTTAACTCCTGCTATTTTCAGGCGGCTGAAGTTTTGTCGTTAGAGCTCTAACGCTCACTTCAGAAACGACTCTAAATACCAGCGTTAGAAAGATCCCATTGAAAACATAGGATACGCAAATGGCGTAGGGGGATCTGCGGTATGGAAAAGTCGCGGCTGAAAAGTGAGCGTTAGACCCTTTAATCACTGACTCCAAATACCAGCGGGCGGCCAAAACCAGCGTTAGGAGCCTCTAACGCTGGTTTTGACGGCTACCGTCGAACTCCAAATCTAGGCCTATGAAAATAAAAAAATGCAGTTAACTTGTGTAGCAGTAACAATAAGTCACTGAGGGTTCTATGCAGGAAGTCAGAGTCAGGGATGATTTGTGCTAAGCTCTTGGAATTATTCATAGGATTCGTTGTATATATTAGGTCCTGAGATGGGTTGGAAAAGTAAAATGAAATAGTAAACTATTCAGAGCTTGATATGTGTAGGTAATATATTCTATATAGGAGCTCTTCGCTATGACATGAACTAGCACTTTATCCAAACAAGTGCAACCAATGAAAAAAACACCTTCTTTATATGCAAACCACTTGGACAGAGGCCAAATACCAAAGTGGAGTACAATAAACGTAAAATAACTGGGATCTCTGTCTTATAATTGGAGGACATTAATTGCTTATTCTATACACATATACTTTCTCAGAGGTCCCTTATGAGTAATATAGGCTCAGAGACTTACTTGTGGGCAGGCATCAGCTCTTATACAGTCAGCAAATGTCACAACTTAAGATGCCGACTGGTTTAAAAGAGAACATAGTCCCTGGACAAGGAACACCAAGCTGTACTATTACATGTCATCAGTGGGTCCCCACAACAGCTGACAAACTGTGTTGAAATAAATATCAGCGGTCAAATTGCCTCCCAACACCCGAGAGAAAGCAAGCCCTCCCGGGTCCCAAGAAGCGAGAAGACCTAAATGCAGCCACATCAGAGCCGGTAGAGGCCAAACTCCATCACGGCTGTAAAGGAGTAAGTAGTATACACCGCTGGATTTAACCAGCTACAGGCTGGATACTGAGTTGGAGACATTTGTAAAGCGCACCTTGTTTCTTCCTGCCTCATCGGTCCCGCTACTCGGGACACTATCATTGCTGTAGGGTAGTCATGAGACAAAGCAGTGGAGCCTTTCACCTCGGTCACTGTGATCCTCGCTGGTGCTAAGTTCTGTCACACCGGAATCTTCTCACCACTAGGCTCTGCAACTCCGGCTGACACGCTGGAGGTGGAACGCCGACACTGGGGCCCCAAAGCGCCAACATCCCCACCCTCCATCTGGGAAGTCTCAATTTGGGTGAGTTCACAAGGAAGGCTAGAGCTACTGCTCCCAAATGCAGTGTGAAGCCTGTTCTCCAAAGCGACATGATGTGTAGCAAGTAAATTGCGTAGGTCGTCCCAAAAGTTTAAAGGGATCTCCATAGTAGGTATTATACAACGACTGCTAGATAGAGTTGGAATAGATTGTGTTTACCTAAGCACAAGCTGCGTCCTGGTAACATAAGTGTTTGCAGTTTCTTGTGTAGTAGGTATATCCTGTGTCTTGGTAAGGTTATAGTGTTGCAGTGACTAGTGAGGTAGCACTGCTTGTTAACGACAGGCCCACAAAGGGAACCCGCCGGGGGGTCAAAAAGTTGGTAGCAATCCTCGGCGTACGTTGGGAGCCCGGTTGAATTTAGAAAATTCTGCAGCCACGAGGTTGTAAAAATGGCCACCGCTTGTGTAGACTCAAGATGCGGCTCCAGTCCTAATTCAAAGGTGTAACACCCAAGGTTAAGTTTGACTCTCGCCAGCTGTTAGATAAAAGTCCAGGGTATACTGAAGAAGTTTCTCAGGGTTCAACTCGTAAATAAGTAGTAAATAAAGTTATTGGTAGCATAACCAGGACCAGAGCAGCAAGATTATGCGGCCATTCTCGAGCGCTCCAGGCTCCGCCCCCCGAGTTCTGTGATTTTTATGACAGTCAGTTAAGCCGGCATATTACACATGGATAATTGTTCATGGATTTTTGCTGCAGGTAGGGCATGATATTATCTTTTGGTATAGGAAATAAACAAATGTGTATGTTTATCATATAAGTTTATACTTGTTCAGTGATGAAAGTCACATTAGATATGTACTGCTCTTATTTTGAGCCACATTATCAAAGCTCGCAAGCATGGAGATAAATCACGCAAAACCTTCTCTTTAACATCTATAACCCTGTATAGATGAATGCACTGCATTTAAAGGGACATTCCAGCCAAAATTGGAATCCACTTGGATGCATTACAGTTTTGAATATACGCATTTTTGTATTATAGATGTATTAGCAAAAATGCTTCTAATAAAAGTTATAGCAATTTCAAAAGTGTATTTAAGTATGTGATGTGCACCAGCATTTTAAACACAGCACTTGTTCAGAGAGCCTAAGTTGCTTGTACCATATTGTATTAACTCAATTGCTTAATTGCTGACATGATACAACCGCAATTGGCTCTCTGAGCAGCTGCATTATTTAAAATGCTGGTGTACTACTGACAATATCTAGCTATGCTTCACATGCACGTGCAGAGAAAAATGTTAACACTAAAACAGTGATAACTTTTGCTAGAAGCATTTTTGCCAATGCATGTATATTGCAAATATGTTTCTATTAAAATATGTAATTCATCCATGTGCATTTAAATTTTGACCGGAATGTCCCTTTAAGCTAATATTTGCCTATTTAAAATTCCTTTATAGACCTTACAGTACTGACAAGACTTCTTAGATAATCTTGCAAGAGAAGAGAGCTATAGAGAATTGGGTCCTAGCAGAGGTTAGATTTTAGTCTGCACATATCTGTAGTTTGCCAGATTGTTCAATATTAAACCCTGGTTTTCAGGCACCTGTAACATTAGATTGTATGAACTAATTTTTTCTTTCACCCTGGGTGACTGGAAATGTTAAAAGCTATTATGTGTTTAAAAATTACTTTTTCCTCATCTCTTAACATAGAAAAGCCAAAGCTACAACAAAAAAACAGAATTTATGCTTACCTGATAAATTACTTTCTCCAACGGTGTGTCCGGTCCACGGCGTCATCCTTACTTGTGGGATATTCTCTTCCCCAACAGGAAATGGCAAAGAGCCCAGCAAAGCTGGTCACATGATCCCCCCTAGGCTCCGCCTTCCCCAGTCATTCGACCGACGTAAAGGAGGAATATGCATAGGAGAAATCATATGATACCGTGGTGACTGTAGTTAGAGAAAATAATTCAACAGACCTGATCAAAAACCAGGGCGGGCCGTGGACCGGACACACCGTTGGAGAAAGTAATTTATCAGGTAAGCATAAATTCTGTTTTCTCCAACATAGGTGTGTCCGGTCCACGGCGTCATCCTTACTTGTGGGAACCAATACCAAAGCTTTAGGACACGGATGATGGGAGGGAACAAATCAGGTCGCCTAGATGGAAGGCACCACGGTTTGCAAAACCTTTCTCCCAAAAATAGCCTCAGAAGAAGCAAAAGTATCAAATTTGTAGAATTTGGCAAAAGTGTGCAGTGAAGACCAAGTCGCTGCCTTACATATCTGATCAACAGAAGCCTCGTTCTTGAAGGCCCAAGTGGAAGCCACAGCCCTAGTGGAGCGAGCTGTGATTCTTTCAGGAGGCTGCCGTCCGGCAGTCTCATAAGCCAATCGGATAATGCTTTTAAGCCAGAAAGAGAGAGAGGTAGAAGTTGCTTTTTGACCTCTCCTTTTACCAGAATAAACAACAAACAAAGAAGATGTTTGTCTGAAATCCTTAGTAGCTGCTAAGTAAAATTTGAGAGCACGAACTACATCTAAGTTGTGCCACAAACGTTCCTTCTTTGAAACTGGATTAGGACACAAAGAAGGCACGACTATCTCCTGGTTAATATTTTTATTAGAAACAACTTTCGGAAGAAAACCAGGTTTAGTACGCAAAACCACCTTATCTGCATGGAACACCAGATATGGAGGAGAACACTGCAGAGCAGATAACTCTGAAACTCTTCTAGCAGAAGAGATTGCAACCAAAAACAAAACTTTCCAAGATAATAACTTTATATCAACGGAATGTAGGGGTTCAAACGGAATCCCCTGAAGAACTGAAAGAACTAGATTGAGACTCCAGGGAGGAGTCAAAGGTTTGTAAACAGGCTTGATTCTAACCAAAGCCTGAACAAAAGCCTGAACGTCTGGTACAGCCGCCAGCTTTTTGTGAAGTAAAACAGATAAAGCAGAAATCTGTCCCTTCAAAGAACTCGCAGATAATCCTTTCTCCAAACCCTCTTGAAGAAAGGATAGAATCCTAGGAATTTTTATCTTGTTCCATGGGAATCCTTTAGATTCGCACCAACAGATATATTTTTTCCATATTTTATGGTAGATTTTTCTAGTTACAGGCTTTCTAGCCTGAACAAGAGTATCAATGACAGAATCTGAGAACCCTCGCTTTGATAAAATCAGGCGTTCAATCTCCAAGCAGTCAGTTGGAGTGAGGCCAGATTCGGATGTTCGAACGGACCTTGAACAAGAAGGTCCTGTCTCAGAGGTAGCTTCCATGGTGGAGCTGATGACATATTCACCAGGTCTGCATACCAAGTCCTGCGTGGCCACGCAGGAGCTATCAAGATCACCGATACCCTCTCCTGTTTGATCCTGGCTACCAGCCTGGGAATGAGAGGAAACGGTGGGAACACATAAGCTAGGTTGAAGGTCCAAGGTGCTACTAGTGCATCCACTAGAGCCGCCTTGGGATCCCTGGATCTGGACCCGTAGCAAGGAACCTTGAAGTTCTGACGAGACGCCATCAGATCCATGTCTGGAATGCCCCACAATTGAATTATTTGGGCAAAAATTTCCGGATGGAGTTCCCACTCCCCCGGATGAAATGTCTGACGACTCAGAAAATCCGCTTCCCAATTTTCCACTCCTGGGATGTGGATTGCAGACAAGTGGCAGGAGTGATTCTCCGCCCATTGAATTATTTTGGTCACTTCTTCCATCGCCAGGGAACTCCTTGTTCCCCCCTGATGGTTGATATACGCAACAGTCGTCATGTTGTCTGATTGAAACCTTATGAATTTGGCCTTTGCAAGCTGAGGCCAAGCTCTGAGAGCATTGAATATCGCTCTCAGTTACAGAATGTTTATCGGTAGAAGAGATTCTTCCCGAGACCAAAGCCCCTGAGCTTTCAGGGGTTCCCAGACCGCGCCCCAGCCCACCAGACTGGCGTCGGTCGTGACAATGACCCACTCCGGTCTGCGGAAGCTCATCCCTTGTGACAGGTTGTCCAGGGTCAGCCACCAACGGAGTGAGTCTCTGATCCTCTGATCTACTTGTATCGTTGGAGACAAGTCTGTATAATCCCCATTCCACTGTCTGAGCATGCACAGTTGTAATGGTCTTAGATGAATTCGCGCAAAAGGAACTATGTCCATTGCCGCCACCATCAAACCTATTACTTCCATGCACTGCGCTATGGAAGGAAGAAGAACAGAATGAAGTACTTGACAAGAGTTTAGAAGTTTTGATTTTCTGGCTTCTGTCAGAAAAATCTTCATTTCTAAAGAGTCTATTATTGTTCCCAAGAAGGGGACTCTTGTTGACGGAGATAGAGAACTTTTCTCTACGTTCACTTTCCACCCGTGACATCTGAGAAAGGCTAGGACAATGTCCGTATGAGCCTTTGCTTGTGGCAGGGACGACGCTTGAATTAGAATGTCGTCCAAGTAAGGTACTACTGCAATGCCCCTCGGTCTTAACACCGCTAGAAGGGACCCTAGTACCTTTGTGAAAATTCTTGGGGCAGTGGCTAATCCGAATGGAAGTGCCACGAACTGGTAATGTTTGTCCAGAAAGGCGAACCTTAGGAACTGATGATGTTCCTTGTGGATAGGAATATGTAGATACGCATCCTTTAAATCCACCGTGGTCATGAATTGACCTTCCTGGATGGTAGGAAGAATTGTTCGAATGGTTTCCATCTTGAACGATGGAACCCTGAGAAATTTGTTTAAGATCTTGAGATCCAAGATTGGTCTGAATGTTCCCTCTTTTTTGGGAACTATGAACAGATTTGAGTAGAATCCCATCCCTCGTTCCTTCAATGGAACAGGATGAATCACTCCCATTTTTAACAGGTCTTCTACACAATGTAAGAATGCCTGTTTTTTTATGTGGTCTGAAGACAATTGAGACCTGTGGAATCTTCCCCCTGGGGGTAGTTCCTTGAATTCCAGAAGATAACCTTGGGAGACTATTTCTAGAGCCCAAGGATCCAGAACATCTCTTGCCCATGCCTGAGCGAAGAGAGAAAGTCTGCCCCCCACCAGATCCGGTCCCGGATCGGGGGCCAACATCTCATGCTGTCTTGGTAGCAGTGGCAGGTTTCTTGGCCTGCTTACCCTTGTTCCAGCCTTGCATGGGCTTCCAGGCTGGCTTGGCTTGAGACGTATTACCCTCTTGCTTAGAGGGTGTAGAGCTTGAGGCTGGTCCGTTTCTACGAAAGGGACGAAAATTAGGCTTATTTTTAGCCTTGAAAGACCTATCCTGAGGAAGGGCATGGCCCTTTCCCCCAGTGATATCTGAAATAATCTCTTTCAAGTCAGGGCCAAACAGCGTTTTCCCTTTGAAAGGAATATTAAGCAATTTGTTCTTGGATGACGCATCCGCTGACCAAGATTTTAGCCATAGCGCTCTGCGCGCCACAATAGCAAACCCTGAATTTTTCGCCGCTAATCTAGCTAATTGCAGGGTAGCGTCTAGAGTAAAAGAATTAGCCAATTTAAGAGCACGAATTCTGTCCATAATCTCCTCCAAAGGGGTAGCTTTATCTAGCGACTTTTCTAGTTCATCAAACCAAAAAGACGCTGCTGTAGTAACAGGAACAATGCATGAAATTGGCTGTAGAAGGTAACCTTGCTGAACAAACATCTTTTTAAGCAAACCTTCTAACTTTTTATCCATAGGATCTTTGAAAGCACAACTATCTTCTATAGGGATAGTGGTGCGTTTGTTTAAGGTAGAGACCGCCCCCTCGACCTTAGGGACTGTCTGCCATAAGTCCTTTCTAGGGTCGACTATAGGAAACAATTTCTTAAATATAGGGGGAGGGACAAAAGGTATGCCGGGCCTTTCCCATTCTTTGTTTACAATATCCACCACCCGCTTGGGTATAGGAAAAGCTTCGGGGGGCACCGGGACCTCTAGAAACTTGTCCATCTTACATAATTTCTCTGGAACGACCAAATTGTCGCAATCATCCAGAGTAGAAAGCACCTCCTTAAGCAGAGCGCGGAGATGTTCCAATTTAAATTTGAATGTAATAACATCAGGTTCAGCTTGTTGAGAAATTTTTCCTGAATCTGAAATTTCTCCCTCAGACAAAACCTCCCTAGCCCCTTCAGACTGGTGTAAGGGCATGTCAGAACCATTATCATCTGCGCCCTCATGCTCTACAGTATCTAAAACAGAGCAGTCGCGCTTTCGCTGATAAGTGGGCATTTTGGCTAAAATGTTTTTAATAGAATTATCCATTACAGCCGTTAATTGTTGCATAGTAAGAAGAATAGGCGCACTAGATGTACTAGGGGCCTCTTGTGTGGGCAAGACTGGTGTAGACACATAAGGGGATGATGCAGTACCATGCTTACTCCCCTCACTAGAGAAATCATCTTGGGCATCATTTTCACTATCACATGCATCACATATATTTAAATGAGAAGGAACTTTGGCTTCCTGACATACAGAACATAGTCTATCTGAAGGTACAGACATGTTAAACAGGCATAAACTTGATAACAAAGTACAAAAAACGTTTTAAAATAAAACCGTTACTGTCACTTTAAATTTTAAACTGAACACACTTTATTACTGAATATGCGAAAAAGTATGAAGGAATTGTCCAAACTTCACCAAAATTTCACCACAGTGTCATAAAGCCTTGAAAGTATTGCACACCAAATTTGAAAGATTTAACTCTAAAAATAACGGAACCGGAGCCGTTTTTACATTTAACCCCTATACAGTCCCTGGTATCTGCTTTGCTGAGACCCAACCAAGCCCAGAGGGGAATACGATACCAAATGACGCCTTCAGCACGCTTTTTCAGTGTATCAGAGCTCCTCACACATGCATCTGCATGCTCTGACTCCCAAAAACAACTGCGCATTAGTGGCGCGAAACTGAGGCTCTGCCTAAGACTAGAGAAGGCCCCCAGTGAAAAAGGTGTCCAATACAGTGCCTGCCGTTTTTATTATCAAAATTCCCAGATAAAAACAACTCCTCAGAGTAACAAACCACTAAACAAGCTAATAAAACAAACGTTTTAGCCCAGAAAAATGTCTACCAGTCTTTAAAGCCCTTGTGAAGCCCTTTATAAATTGTTATTAAAATGGCTTACCGGATCCCATAGGGAAAATGACAGCTTCCAGCATTACCAAGTCTTGTTAGAAATGTGTCATACTTCAAGCAGTGAAAGTCTGCACACTGTTCCCCCCAACTGAAGTTACTTCATCTCAACAGTCCTGTGTGGAAACAGCCATCGATTTTAGTAACGGTTGCTAAAATCATCTTCCTCTTACAAACAGAAATCTTCATCTCTTTTCTGTTTCAGAGTAAATAGTACATACCAGCACTATTTTAAAATAACAAACTCTTGATTGAAGCAATAAAACTACATTTAAACACCAAAAAACTCTAAGCCATCTCCGTGGAGATGTTGCCTGTACAACGGCAAAGAGAATGACTGGGGAAGGCGGAGCCTAGGGGGGATCATGTGACCAGCTTTGCTGGGCTCTTTGCCATTTCCTGTTGGGGAAGAGAATATCCCACAAGTAAGGATGACGCCGTGGACCGGACACACCTATGTTGGAGAAAGAAAGGCTTATCAAATCTGTCAGACTTTTAAAGGGACAGTCTAGTCAAAATTAAACTTTCATGATTCAGATAGGGCATGCAATTTTAAACTCTCCATTTTACTTTTATCATCAAAATAGATTTGTTCTCTTGGTATTCTTTGTTAAAAACTAAACCTAAGTATGCTAATTTCTAAGCCCTTGAATCTCAGTGCATTTTGACAGTTTTTCACATCTAGAGGGTGTTTGTGCATGTGTGCCATATAGATAACATTGTGCTCACGCCCGTGGAGTTACCTAGGAATAACATAGGGATTATCTATCTTTTTAAACAATGAACATTCTGGAGTAGACTATCCCTTTAATCGTCTAGTAGATTGATTTTTGGTTAGGTAAAAAAATAAAAAACAAAAAACTGTGGTATAAAAGCTAAAAATTAATGTACATATATGTGCATGTGTGTAAGTCAGACTACACACACACCACACACACACAGAGAAGCAACAACACACAGGAACGAACAACCGGCTCAATAACTTGTTAGCTTGTTCTATGGCGATTTACCACCTGGGTGCAGCTTCTTTTTAGCCCAGTAATGCTTTTCACAGAGTAGAACTTTCCTGTAGTAAGTCAGTCTGATCCCGCCTATTGAGGTCAGTCCAGTGCCGAAATACCAGGCAATTCCTCTCTAAACAAGGAACATGGCAACACCACTCCATACAATAAAATTCCTCCAAACCTAGCGGCAAAAAAAAAAAACAACAACCTTATTTTAAAGGGACACAAATCACTAAATATTTCCTTTCATGACTCAGAGCATGTCATTTTGAACAACTATCTAATTTACTTCTCTCTGTATCTTTTGTTGAAAAGCAGGGATGCAAGTTTAGGAGTGTGCACATGTCTGCAGTACTAGAGCGCGCTTCCATAGGCTTTTAAGGAAGCCTCATTGTGATGACGTCATACACGGCACATTACCAAAACGTAGCAAAGGGGGTAAGTAGCATATTGTAAATATATATGACTATATACATATATATTTATGTGTTAATATGTGTATATACACATATTAAAAGGCACACTGAACCCAAATTTTTCTTTCATGATTCAGATAGAGGATGACACTTTAAGCAACTTTATAATTTACTCTTATTATCAATTTTTCTTCGTTCTCTTGCTATCTTTGTTTTAAAAGCAGCAATGTAAATCTTAGCAGCCAGTCCATTTTAGGTACAGCATCATGGATAGTGCTTGGAGGATTACATTTACACACCAATAAGCAAGAATAACCCAGGATCTCAACCAAAAATGGTCCGGCTCCTTTGCATCACAATCCTGCTTTTTAAATAAAGATAGCAAGAGAACGAAGAAAAATGGATAATAAGAGTAAATTAGAAAGTTGCTTAAAATTACATGCTTGGGGAAGGAGACAACACAGCCCAACATCCCTGATAGGGAAAACGACAAACTCCCTAAAGTAGGAAAAGCCACACGGCCCTCCTTAAAGAGCGTATAATCATCTCCAAACCGCTAAGGAGAACGGACAAAGTCCAGAAAGCCAACCCGAAGGAAGACCCTTGAAAGGAACAGGTCCAAAAAAAAGGACAATTCCAAGGAGCTCCTAAAAAGCAAGACCGCCAGAAACCGATGGCAAGGAGGCCCTGAGTCCTCCAAACTTCCAACGCACGTGGGGAAGGAAACACTCAAAATCCTGACAAAATAACGGAACACCGAGTCCCAATCGACCAGCTAGAAAGGTTAACAAGGACTGAACCAATCCCCCATGCCTTGCAGACCCTCAGGTCCTCTCAAAATTCTTAGCTGAACTTGCTACAAACAAGGAATAACACCAATAATAATGTGAAACACTCGGCGCCCCAACCAGACCAGCCAGGCAGGACAGGCGCCACTTGTCTGAAACAGGCCGCAAGAACAGAAGGATCCGAACCCAATCAGGACCAGCCTGAAACTAAGGGTTGATACTGTCAAGGCCACAGATAGTCACCCCCAGAGATGGGAGATAAACAGCAGACAAACATAGGACTAACATGACCTCACACAAAACAACTTCCGTAGAAGTAAACTGAGCGATCAAAATAATCGCGAGCATCGATTTCAGAAAACATTCCCGAAGGAAAAGCATAAATATGAGCTCAAAAAAAAAAAAACGATTCTAACCGGATTAAAATAAAAGATAAGGCAACCCGTAGGTTATCACCCAAAAAGAACGGACACACCCGCAGGACCGGGATCCTGTTCTTCCAGCTCAGAACTGGAAAGGATACCCAATAAACAAGGCTATAAGAAGATTACTTCATCCTCCTATACCTAAGCCTGTGAGTCTTTCGAAGGTGAAGACTGAGAATCCCCATATCCATTAAGGATGGGATCCTCCAACAACGTCAAAATGTGCCACAGTAGGACACAAAGGCGCACTAGTCTATAACGGAAGGCACAACATACCTTTGCCAGAGCAGAAGACGACTGCTCTGGCAGAGCTGAGTAGGCCATCCCATGTCTAAGGAGCCCCGGCAAACGGAGCACATACAATATCGTAAACACACTTCTGGTAGTTGCAGATGCGCCAGAGCCATGATTATGGACATGCGAAAACTCGCCACTCTGGGAACCGGACCCCCAGAGGCGGACGGCTCAGCGGCCCCTTGATTCCCCGATCCCAAGGAATTGAGCACTCTAAAAACGACATTCAGAACATAACTGGAGGGCATGTATCACCCGGGCCAATTCGTATTCTTCACCAGAAACAGAATAGGACGCAGAGACGTCCATCTCCACAATATCAGAATCCTCCATAACAGGGATACTGAATAAAAAAAAAACGGACCAAATAGGAAAATGTAAACGGCACCTGACACCCACAATGGCTGGGGCACTCACCACCTCCTATGAACCAGACACCGGCGGACCAGAATTCTTCCGTCTCCACGCGGTCAGGAATGCGGAAATGGAGAGCCAAAAACGTGACCACGCCTGGTCACCAGGTATACCGTGCAGTCCAGAAAAAGCATGCTCAACCGTAAAGGCCGTGTCACTTCCAAAGGCCATTATGTTCCACAAGCCATGAGTCTAAGTAACACTACACATACACAGGTCGAATCAGATAAACATGATTAAAAAAAAAACCTGTTCAATAATCCCCCCCCCCCCCCCCCTCAGGAGATATTAACCCTTGATTCCAAGATACGAAAGGAGCCTTACTGAGACCCTGATTATAGTTAATCCCCCAAGGTGAGAGCCTCTCTGGAAAACATTGGTAGTACCATACAATCATAACAAAAGTAAAATGAAACGATCTTCCCAGAACTTTGTTGCCAATATATTTTTATTTCGAAAACACAATTGTGACTGCCTATCCAAGGCTAAAATTATTTGGATAACATTTTATTTATACACAAAACAATTAATGACAAAATAGCAGCCACTATATATACACCTTAGAAACTATGCATGATTTATAAAAATCCTTTTTTTTTTTTTATAAAAAAAAAGCAGAAAAAATTGCAAAAAAAAAAAAAGAATATAGGGAATAAAAACGTCCTTATGTTAGTCAATATCCAAAGCGCTATAAAGTCTATATACCAAGCATCTTTGTTTATAAAAACAGAATTTATGCTTACCTGATAAATTACTTTCTCTTGCGGTGTATCCAGTCCACGGATTCATCCTTTACTTGTGGGATATTCTCATTCCCTACAGGAAGTGGCAAAGAGAGCATACAGCAAAGCTGTCCATATAGCTCCCTCTCTAGCTCCACCCCCCAGTCATTTGACCGAAGGTTAGGAAGAAAAAGGAGAAACCATAGGGTGCAGTGGTGACTGTAGTTTAAACAAAAAAAAATTTACCTTACTTAAATGCCAGGGCGGGCCGTGGACTGGATACACCGCAAGAGAAAGTAATTTATCAGGTAAGCATAAATTCTGTTTTCTCTTGCAAGGTGTATCCAGTCCACGGATTCATCCTTTACTTGTGGGATACCAATACCAAAGCTTTAGGACACGGATGAAGGGAGGGAACAAGACAGGTACCTTAAATGGAAGGCACCACTACTTGCAAAACCTTTCTCCCAAAAATAGCCGCTGAAGAAGCAAAAGTATCGAATTTGTAAAATTTGGCAAAAGTATGCAGTGAAGCCCAAGTCGCTGCCTTACAAATCTGTTCAACAGAAGCCTCATTCTTGAAAGCCCATGTGGAAGCCACTGCTCTGGTAGAATGAGCAGTAATTCTTTCAGGAGGCTGCTGGCCAGCAGTCTCATAGGCCAAACGGATGATGCTTTTCAGCCAAAAGGAAAGAGAGGTAGCAGTCGCTTTCTGACCTCTCCTCTTACCAGAATAGATAACAAACAAGGAAGATGTTTGTCTGAAATCCTTAGTTGCTTGTAAATAGAACTTTAAAGCACGAACTACATCAAGATTGTGTAGTAGACGTTCCTTCTTTGAAGATGGATTAGGACACAGAGAAGGAACAACTATTTCCTGGTTAATATTCTTGTTAGAAACAACTTTAGGAAGAAAACCAGGCGTGGTACGCAAAACTACCTTATCTGCGTGGAACACCAGGTAAGGTGAATCACACTGTAAGGCAGATAATTCTGAAACTCTTCGAGCAGAAGAGATAGCTACCAAAAACAAAACTTTCCAAGATAACAACTTAATATCTATGGAATGTAAAGGTTCAAACGGAACCCCTTGAAGAACTGAAATAACTAGATTTAGACTCCATGGCGGAGCCACAGGTTTATAGACAGGCTTGATTCTGACTAAAGCCTAAACAAACGCTTGAACGTCTGGTACCTCTGCCAGACGCTTGTGTAAAAGTATAGACAGAGCAGATATTTGTCCTTTTAAGGAACTAGCTGACAATCCTTTCGCCAACCCTTCTTGGAGAAAGGACAATATCCTGGGAATCCTAATTTTACTCCATGACTAACCCTTGGATTCACACCAACAAAGATATTTCCGCCATATCTTATGGTAGATTTTCCTGGTGACAGGCTTTCTAGCCTGAATCAGAGTATCTATAACTGACTCAGAGAAACCACGCTTTGATAGAATTAAGCGTTCAATCTCCAAGCAGTCAGACGTAGAGAAACTAGATTTGGATGCTCGAACGGACCCTGTATTAGAAGATCCTGCCTCATTGGCAGTGTCCATGGTGGGACAGTTGACATGTCCACTAGGTCTGCATACCAAGTCCTGCGTGGCCACGCAGGCGCTATCAGAATCACCAAAGCCTTCTCCTGTTTGATTCTGGCGACCAGACGAGGGAGGAGAGGAAACGATGGAAAAACATAAGCCAGATTGAAGGACCAAGGCGCTGCTAGAGCATCTATCAATACCGCCTTGGGGTCCCGGGACCTGGCCCCGTAGAGAGGAAGTTTGGAGTTCTGACGGGACGCCATCAGATCTAACTCTGGAGTGCCCCATAGCTGAGTCAGCTGGGCAAATACCTCCGGGTGGAGTTTCCACTCCCCCGGGTGAAAAGTCTTAGACTTAGAAAATCCGCCTCCCAGTTGTCTACTCCTGGGATGTGAATTGCTGAGAGACGGCAGGAGTGATCCTCCGCCCACCTGATTATTTTGGTTACCTCCGTCATCGCTAGGGAACTCTTTGTTCCCCCTTGATGATTAACGTAAGCTACAGTCGTGATGTTGTCCGACTGAAATCTGATAAATTTGGCCGCAGCTAGTTGAGGCCATGCCTGAAGAGCGTTGAATATCGCCCTCAGTTCCAGAATGTTTATCGGGAGAAGAGTTTCTTCCAGAGACCATAAGCCCTGAGCTTTCAGGGAGTCCCAGACCGCACCCCAGCCTAACAGACTGGCATCAGTCGTAACAATGATCCACTCTGGTCTGCGGAAACACATTCCCTGAGACAGGTGATCCTGAGACAACCACCAGAGAAGAGAATCTCTGGTCTCCTGGTCCAACTGAATTTGAGGAGACAAATCTGCATAATCCCCATTCCACTGTTTGAGCATGCATAGTTGCAGTGGTCTGAGGTGGATCCGAGCAAAAGGGACTATGTCCATTGCCGCTACCATTAGTCCGATTGTCTCCATGCACTGAGCTACAGATGGCCGAGGAATGGAATGAAGAGCTCGGCAAGTAGTTAACAGTTTTAACTTTCTGACCTCCGTCAGAAATATTTTCATTTCCACCGAGTCTATCAGGGTTCCTAGGAATGGAACTCTTGTGAGGGGGGAGAGAGAACTCTTTTTTTACGTTCACCTTCTACCCGTGAGCCCTCAGAAAGGCCAATACGATCTCTGTGTGAGACTTGGTTCTTTGGAAAGTCGACGCCTGAATTAAGATGTCGTCTAAGTAAGGCGCCACTGCTATGCCCCGCGGTCTTAGCACCGCCAGGAGGGACCCTAGCACCTTTGTGAAAATTCTGGGAGCAGTGGCCAACCCGAAAGGAAGAGCCACAAACTGATAATGCTTGTCCAGAAAGGCGAACCTGAGAAACTGATGATGATCTTTGTGGATAGGAATATGCAGATACGCATCCTTTAGATCCACGTAGATCCACGTAGTCATATATTGACCCTCCTGGATCATTGGTAAGATTGTCTGAATGGTCTCCATCTTGAATGATGGGACTCTGAGGAATTTGTTTAGAATTTTGAGATCCAGGATTGGTCTGAAAGTTCCTTCTTTTTTGGGAACCACAAACAGGTTTGAGTCCTTGTTCTGCAAACGGAACTAGGTGGATCACTCCCATTGTAAGTGGATCTTCTACACAGCGTAAAAACGCCTCTTTCTTTGTCTGGTCTGTAGACAGACGAGAAATGTGGAACCTTCCCCTTGGAGGGGAGTCCTTGAATTCTAGAAGATATCCCTGGGAAACAATCTCTAATTTCCAGGGATCCTGAACATCTCTTGCCCAGGCCTGAGCGAAGAGAGAGAGTCTGCCCCCTACTAGATCTGGTCCCGGATCGGGGGCTACCCCTTCATGCTGTCTTGGTAGCAGCTGCAGGCTTTTTGGCCTGTTTACCCTTGTTCCAGCCCTGGTAAGGCTTCCAGGATGCCTTGGGCTGTGAAGCGTTACCCTCTTGCTTTGCAGCTGTAGAGGCTGAAGTGGGACCGCTCCTGAAGTTACGAAAGGAACGAAAATTAGCTTTGTTTCTAGCCTTAACGGGCTTGTCCTGAGGGAGAGCATGGCCCTTTCCCCCGGTGATTTCTGAAATAAACTCTTTCAATTCTGGCCCGAAAAGGGTCTTTCCCTTGAAAGGGATATTTAATAATTTGGATTTTGACGACACATCGGCCGACCATGACTTGAGCCAAAGTGCTCTGCGCGCCATAATGGCGAAACCTGAATTTTTTGCCGCTAACTTCAGTGATAAAAGAATTAGCCAGCTTTAGAGCCTTAATTCTATCCATAATTTCGTCATATGAGATCTCCGTCTGGAGCGACTCCTCCAGCGCCTCAAACCAGAAAGTTGCTGCAGTAGTTACAGGAATAATGCAGGCAATAGGTTGGAGAAGGAAACCTTGTTGAACAAAAATTTTCTTAAGTAAACCTTCTAACTTTTTATCCATAGGATCTTTAAAAGCACAACGGTCTTCAATTGGTATGGTTGTGCGCTTAACAAGTGAAGAAACAGCCCCCTCGACCTTAGGGACCGTCTGCCACGAGTCCCGCCTGGGGTCAATTATGGGGAACATTTTCTTAAAAATAGGGGGGAGGGAACAAAAAGGGACACCTGGTCTATCCCACTCCCTAGTAACAATATCCACAACCCTTTTGGGGATCGGAAACGCATCAGTGTATACAGGGACCTCTAGGTACTTGTTCATTTTACACAATTTCTCTGGGACCACCATAGGGTCACAATCATCCAGAGTGGCTATTACCTCCCTGAGTAATACGCGGAGGTGTTCCAGTTTAAATTTAAACGCTAATGAATCTGACTCTGCCTGATGAGAAACCTTTCCTGAGTCGGAAATTTCTCCCTCAGACATCAAATCCCTCACCCCCACTTCGGAGTGTTGTGAGGGTACATCAGATAAGGCTACCAAAACTTCAGACTGCTCATAATCTGTTCTTAAAACAGAGCTATAGCGCTTTGCAGGAAACACTGGCAGTTTGGATAGAAAGGCCGCAAGGGAATTATCCATGACTGTCGCTAGTTGTTGCAATGTAATAGGGGCAGACGCACTAGAGGTACTAGGCATCGCTTGAGCGGGCGTAACTTGTTGTGACACATGGGGAGAGGTAGGCGGACTATCCTCATTAAACTTCAGTCTGAGAATCATCTAGGGCCACACTTTTAAGTGCAACAATATGATCTTTAAAGTGTATACACATATTAGTGCAATTGGGACACATTCTGAGAGGGGGTTCTACCATGGCTTCTAAACACATTGAACAAGGATTTTCCTTAGTGTCAGACATGTTTAACAGACTAGTAGTATACACAAGCAGGCTTGGAAAACACTTTAATCAAATAAAAAACACAATTTGAAAAAAACGTTAATGTGCCTTTAAGAAATAAAAAGAGCACACAATTTTACAAAACAGTGAAAAATGTACCTAAGGCTTTAATATGATTGCACAGCAAGTTTCAGAACGATTAACCCCTTAATGCCCAAACCGGAGAAGCCTAAAGCCAACAACCGGTTAATTAACTACAGCACCTTGCCACAGCTTACTGCTGTGGCCCTACCTGTCCATAGGGATCAGTTTTGGGGGAATAAAGCTTCTTCTAGGCCCTCAATCAGCAGCTGGACCCTCCATGTGAAGCAGCATGAAACAGCCTTTAAATTTTAACTGCACATCTGAGGCGCGAAATTAGGCCGCTCCCACTCCACTCCGGAGTTGTGAGGCCTACAAAAATCACTTCTAAGTGACTAAATTTATGACATGTGGATAATAACCCCAGAAAAACACTCCAAAGTGCTTAAAAAAGTGTCTCCAACGAGTATTTCTTAAATAAATAATCGATTGCCCTGCATTAGTGTCAACCAGCCTATTTAGCCCTGTTATGTAAGCATTCAATTCTATACTAAGTCTCAGAACATAGCTTACCCTCCCCACATGGGGATCTTGTCAGTCTTCTAGCATTATCTCAGTCTTGTCTAGAAATAATTGACTGAACATACCTCATTGCAGTCAAGCCTGCAAACTGTTCCCCCCAACTGAAGTTTTCTGGTACTCCTCAGTCCTGTGTGGGAACAGCAGTGGATTTTAGTTACAACATGCTAAAATCATTTTCCTCTCAGCAGAATTCTTCATCACTTTTCTGCTAGAGAGTAAATAGTACAAACCGGTACCATTTAAAAATAACAAACTCTTGATTGAAGATATAAAACTACAATTCTAACACCACATTCACTTTACCCTCCCGTAGAGAGACCCTAGTGCTTAGAGCCGGCAAAGAGAATGACTGGGGGGTGGAGCTAGAGGGGGAGCTATATGGACAGCTTTGCTGTGTGCTCTCTTTGCCACTTCCTGTAGGGAATGAGAATATCCCACAAGTAAAGGATGAATCCGTGGACTGGATACACCTTGCAAGAGAAAGATAATCTATATTCGTAACTTTCCTTAAGAATACAAAAACAATATGGGGTAGATTTATTAACAGTCGAGCGGACATGATTCGATATAGAAAATCATGGCCGCTCAACCTCGCTAAATGCCGACATCATACACTGTTGGAATTTAACATTGCACAAGCATTTCTAGTGAAATGCTTGTGCAATGCAATCGGACCAGGATGATTTCAATCCGCCGACAAGTTAAGGAGCAGCGGTCTTATGAAACCTGCTGCCTGAAACGATGGGGCTCCGAACTGCTTTAGCTGCTTAATAAATGGAGCCCTATGTCTTCTTTTCAAGAAGGTTTTTAGCTTGAATTCAATTTACACCATCAACACCACTCCATACAAATTTCTCATACCTTGTATGTTTTAGTTACACCACGGAGCTCCGGGTTCGATGCTTATTTAGCATACAAGTGATCCATCTAGTTTGCACACTTTCCGGTTCAGTCTCCCAGCTTTAACACCTGTGACTTCCACGGTATCGCGTGCAGCGTTATAGCTCAATCACTCCCACTTCTGCGGATATGCTCCACATATGCCGGTGTATGGTGTCTTGTTAGGAACTGTACGTCTCGGCATGGAGTGGTGATGATGGTGAAAATGTAATTCAACCTAAAAACTTTCTTGAAAAAGAGACCTATTGTTTTTGGATTCTTAAAGGGACATTGTACACTAGAATTTTCTTTGCATAAATGTTTTGTAGATGATCCATGTATACAGCACATCTGGGAGTGTTTTTGTAATACTGTATAGTGTTGCTTATTTTTAATAACATTGTGAAGATTTTTAGACTCCTAACCACAGTGTCAGATGTATACGCGCGTTTACAGACTACTGCTGACTCCTGTTTATGTTATCTGTCTTTTCATATGCAGAGAAGGGGGGGGGTCTGTTCTTGTTTTCCCAGCCCCTTTCACTGGGTGTACCAGACTAAACTCATCAACAGTGCTAAACTGGGAGCTTTTAAGTAAGTTTTTAAAACTGTTTTATACTGGATTTTTAAATCAGTATCGGCTAGATTTGGAGTTTTGTCGGTAACGACCCGAAAAACTAACGCCGGCTTTTTTCTGGCCGCACCATAAAAATAACTCTGGTATTGAGAGTCCACATAAAGGCTGCGTTAGGCTCCAAAAAAGGAGCGTAGAGCATTTTTAACGCAGCTTCAACTCTCAATACCAGAGTTGCTTACGCAAGCGGCCAGCCTCAAAAACGTGCTCGTGCACGATTCCCCCATAGGAAACAATGGGGCTGTTTGAGCTGAAAAAAAACCTAACACCTGCAAAAAAGCTGCGTTCAGCTCTTAACGCAGCCCCATTGTTTGCTATGGGGAAACACTTCCTACGTCTGCACCTAACACTCTAACATGTACCCCGAGTCTAAACACCCCTAACCTTACACTTATTAACCCCTAATCTGCTGTCCCCGCTATCGCTGACACCTGTATTTTATTTTTAACCCCTAATCTGCCGCTCCGTAAACCGCCGCTACTTACATTATCCCTATGTACCCCTAATCTGCTGCCCCTAACACCGCCGACCCCTATATTATATTTATTAACCCCTAATCTGCCCCCCTCAACGTCGCCTCCACCTGCCTACACTTATTAACCCCTAATCTGCCGAGCGGACCTGAGCGCTACTATAATAAAGTTATTAACCCCTAATCCGCATCACTAACCCTATAATAAATAGTATTAACCCCTAATCTGCCCTCCCTAACATCGCCGACACCTAACTTCAATTATTAACCCCTAATCTGCCGACTGGAGCTCACCACTACTCTAATAAATGTATTAACCCCTAAAGCTAAGTCTAACCCTAACACTAACACCCCCCTAAATTAAATATAATTTACATCTAACGAAATTAATTAACTCTTATTAAATAAATTATTCCTATTTAAAGATAAATACTTACCTGTAAAATAAATCCTAATATAGCTACAATATAAATTATAATTATATTATAGCTATTTTAGGATTTATATTTATTTTACAGGTAACTTTGTATTTATTTTAACCAGGTACAATAGCTATTAAATAGTTAAGAACTATTTAATAGCTAAAATAGTTAAAATAATTACAAAATTACCTCTAAAATAAATACTAACCTAAGTTACAATTAAACCTAACACTACACTATCAATAAATTAATTAAATAAACTACCTACAATTACCTACAATTAACCTAACACTACACTATCAATAAATTAATTAAATACAATTCCTACAAATAAATACAATTAAATAAACTAGCTAAAGTACAAAAAATAAAAAAGAACTAAGTTACAAAAAATAAAAAAATATTTACAAACATAAGAAAAATATTACAACAATTTTAAACTAATTACACCTACTCTAAGCCCCCTAATAAAACAACAAAGCCCCCCAAAATAAAAAATGCCCTACCCTATTCTAAATTACTAAAGTTAAAAGCTCTTTTACCTTACCAGCCCTGAACAGGGCCCTTTGTGGGGCATGCCCCAAAAAGTTCAGCTCTTTTGCCTGTAAAAAAAAACATACAATACCCCCCCCCCAACATTACAACCCACCACCCACATACCCCTAATCTAACCCAAACCCCCCTTAAATAAACCTAACACTAAGCCCCTGAAGATCATCCTACCTTGTCTTCACCTCACCAGGTATCACCGATCCGTCCTGGCTCCAAAATCTTCATCCAACCCAAGCGGGGGTTGGCGATCCATCATCCGGTGGCTGAAGAGGTCCAGAAGAGGCTCCAAAGTCTTCATCCTATCTGGGAAGAAGAGGCGATCCAGACCGGCAACCATCTTGATCCAAGCAGCATCTTCTATCTTCATCCGATGATGACCGGCTCCATCCTGAAGACCTCCACCGCGGACCCATCTTCTTCCGGCGACATCCAACTGAAGAATGACGGTTCCTTTAAGGGACGTCATCCAAGATGGCGTCCCTCGAATTCCGATTGGCTGATAGGATTCTATCAGCCAATCGGAATTAAGGTAGGAATATTCTGATTGGCTGATGGAATCAGCCAATCAGAATCAAGTTCAATCCGATTGGCTGATCCAATCAGCCAATCAGATTGAGCTCGCATTCTATTGGCTGTTCCGATCAGCCAATAGAATGCAAGCTCAATCTGATTGGCGGATTGGATCAGCCAATCGGATTGAACTTGATTCTGATTGGCTGATTCCATCAGCCAATCAGAATATTCCTACCTTAATTCCGATTGGCTGATAGAATCCTATCAGCCAATCGGAATTCGAGGGACGCCATCTTGGATGACGTCCCTTAAAGGAACCGTCATTCTTCAGTTGGACGTCGCCGGAAGAAGATGGGTCCGCGGTGGAGGTCTTCAGGATGGAGCCGGTCGTCATCGGATGAAGATAGAAGATGCCGCTTGGATCAAGATGGTTGCCGGTCTGGATCGCCTCTTCTTCCCGGATAGGATGAAGACTTTGGAGCCTCTTCTGGACCTCTTCAGCCACCGGATGATGGATCGCCAACCCCCGCTTGGGTTGGATGAAGATTTTGGAGCCAGGACGGATCGGTGATACCTGGTGAGGTGAAGACAAGGTAGGATGATCTTCAGGGGCTTAGTGTTAGGTTTATTTAAGGGGGGTTTGGGTTAGATTAGGGGTATGTGGGTGGTGGGTTGTAATGTTGGGGGGGGGTATTGTATGTTTTTTTTTACAGGCAAAAGAGCTGAACTTCTTGGGGCATGCCCCGCAAAGGGCCCTGTTCAGGGCTGGTAAGGTAAAAGAGCTTTTAACTTTAGTAATTTAGAATAGGGTAGGGCATTTTTATTTTTGGGGGCTTTGTTGTTTTATTAGGGGGCTTAGAGTAGGTGTAATTAGTTTAAAATTGTTGTAATATTTTTCTTATGTTTGTAAATATTTTTTTATTTTTTGTAACTTAGTTCTTTTTTATTTTTTGTACTTTAGCTAGTTTATTTAATTGTATTTATTTGTAGGAATTGTATTTAATTAATTTATTGATAGTGTAGTGTTAGGTTAATTGTAGGTAATTGTAGGTAGTTTATTTAATTAATTTATTGATAGTGTAGTGTTAGGTTTAATTGTAACTTAGGTTAGTATTTATTTTACAGGTAATTTTGTAATTATTTTAACTATTTTAGCTATTAAATAGTTCTTAACTATTTAATAGCTATTGTACCTGGTTAAAATAAATACAAAGTTACCTGTAAAATAAATATAAATCCTAAAATAGCTATAATATAATTATAATTTATATTGTAGCTATATTAGGATTTATTTTACAGGTAAGTATTTATCTTTAAATAGGAGTAATTTATTTAATAAGAGTTAATTAATTTCGTTAGATGTAAATTATATTTAACTTAGGGGGGTGTTAGTGTTAGGGTTAGACTTAGCTTTAGGGGTTAATACATTTATTAGAGTAGCGGTGAGCTCCAGTCGGCAGATTAGGGGTTAATAATTGAAGTTAGGTGTCGGCGATGTTAGGGAGGGCAGATTAGGGGTTAATACTATTTATTATAGGGTTAGTGATGCGGATTAGGGGTTAATAACTTTATTATAGTAGCGCTCAGGTCCGCTCGGAAGATTAGGGGTTAATAAGTGTAGGCAGGTGGAGGCGGCGACGTGGGAGGCAGATTAGGGGTTAATAAATATAATATAGGGGTCGGCGGTGTTAGGGGCAGCAGATTAGGGGTACATAAGGATAACGTAGGTGGCGGCGCTTTGCGGTCGGCAGATTAGGGGTTAATAAGTGTAGGCCGATGGAGGCGACGTTGAGGGGGGCAGATTAGGGGTTAATAAATATAATACAGGGGTCGGCGGTGTTAGGGAGAGCAGATTAGGGGTACATAAAGATAACGTAGGTGGCGGTCGGCAGATTAGGGGTTAAAAAAATGTATTAGAGTGTCGGCGATGTGGGGGGACCTCGGTTTAGGGGTACATAGGTAGTTTATGGGTGTTAGTGTACTTTAGAGTACAGTAGTTAAGAGCTTTAGAAACCGGCGTTAGCCCAGAAAGCTCTTAACTACTGACTTTTTTCCTGCGGCTGGAGTTTTGTCGTTAGATGTCTAACGCTCACTTCAGAAACGACTCTAAATACCAGAGTTAGAAAAATCCCATTGAAAAGATAGGATACGCAATTGACGTAAGGGGATCTGCGGTATGGAAAAGTCGCGGCTGAAAAGTGAGCGTTAGACCCTATTTTGAGTGACTCCAAATACCGGCGGTAGCCTAAAACCAGCGTTAGGAGCCTCTAACGCTGGTTTTCACGGCTAACGCCAAACTCCAAATCTAGCCGTAAGTGTGCATATTCTTCTTTATAGTAGTGTCTAATTCATGCAGTAATATGAAAATTAGTGCATACTGTCCCTTTAAGGAAAGTTCTGAAAATATAGATCTTTTATGAACAAGGATGCTTGTAATATACACTTTATAGCAGTATAGCGGTTTGGATATCGACTAACATAAAAACATTTTTATTCCCTATATTTTTATCTGCTATTTTTTTTCTGCATTTAAAAAAAAAAGGATTTTTATAAATCATGCATGATTTTTAAGGTATATATAGCAGCTGCTATTTTGTATCATCAATTGTTTTGCTTATAAATATAATGTTTAATATTTTAAAACAAATTTAATACTGATTCTGCCCAAAGAATTTTTGCTTTGGATAGGCGCCACCAGGGCCGCCACTAGAAATTTTGGGGCCCCTGACTTAACCATTGATCAGGGCCCCCCCCCCCTTTGACATGTGCAATTTTTGACCAAGTGAATAAAACGTATATGCACTTTATTTTTAAGTGTCTATTTAAAGTTGGAAATGTTGTAAAGGTAGTAACATACAAACACACACACACACACACTCATACACTGAAACACACACACTCACACATAAGGATTCACATATAGGCACTCTAGCAGACACGTAAAGAAACACACAAACACACTCAGACACAGACACTCAGCACTTGTTTACATTGACCTGACAAGTAATGAGGTAAACTACAGTTTTGTAAAAAAAGGAGATTTAGAAAACAAAATATGGAGTTCTGATTATCTTTTTGTAAAGGAAGATGCCTACTAAATGATGCCAACGGCATGCAGTAGCTGAAAGGAAGGGCCCTGAACTGCCTAAACAATAATTTAAAGGTTAAATGGTGGATTGGTGACTTCCGGAAAGGTCTCATTAGTCTCAAAGTCTGTAGAAAGATGTGAATAATCAGTAGTAAGGTCAAAATGTCCTAAAAAGGAACAGACAATGGACACACACACACAAACTCAAACTTGCACATACACCCAAGAAAACACCGACAGAGACAGCCTCAGAAGTCACACAAAGACATACACACACACACAGAAAGACAACCACATAAAACCCAGATAGATAGACATACATACACACACCCTCACTGAGACATCCACAGAAAACACACAAGGACATACACACACCCTCACAGAGACACCCACAGAAAACACACACCCTCACAGAGACATCCACAGAAAACACAAACATACACACCCACCCTCACAGAGGCATCCAGAGAAAATAAATATACAAAGACAAACATACACACACCCTCACAGAGACCCCCATAGAAAAAGCTCAAAGACATATGCACACACCCTCACAGACATCCACAGAAAATGCACAAAGACATACACACCCACCCTCAGAGAGAGACCCACAGAAAAAATACTTACACAATCATAGAGACACAAACCAAAGCGCAAAGACAAAAACACAGACACCAACAGAAACACTCACAGGAGAAAACATTTCTGCACCTTGCATCCCCTAAATCAACAGTGTGTGACATGCATGATAAAAAAAATTGCAGAAATTAAGAGATCACTTTTTAAAGAATCATATTTGTAAATGTGCAAACAAAAATAATTCTGTGAATTCAAAATTGTACATTAATGATCTGGGTAGATGGCTAGATGAAGAAAAGTACTTTTAAAAAGGTTAAAATATGTTTGATTTTTCCCCATTTTCCCCAACCAAGAGCACCACTTCAAATATAGTGTACAAATGTTCCCATCTGTCAGCTGTACTTATGGATTTTAAAAATGCTGTATTCTATATGGTCTTGGTTGAACCATAAGCTGTGGTACTCATACCACAAAATGCAGGATTTAGGCATGTTGGTATGTATTTCAAAATTAAGTTAGCTGTAGTGTAAACAGAACAGTTTTAAGTTAACCTGTCTCATTTCAAACACTGAGCAATCTTAGTCTGAGAGTATAACACGTTATGCAGATGTAAACATCTTAGATAAAATGCCTCCTTGCATCTGGAAAGTCCTTGCATAAAGGGGCAGTAAACTGGAATGTAATATATATAGGAGGAAACATTTCTGCATGGTTTTAAATATAGAAATTCAACAGTATTGTCAAATAATCATAAATACAATGCTGCTAAAAATGTGTTTTTATGGACACCTGGCCCCACCATACAACTACTACCACACTGAAGTTATAATATGAAATTGCACAAAGAAATAAAAAAAACATTAGCTAAGTAAGTCCTACCTCCTCTGCAAATTAAAGTGATCTGCCGTCTGACTCAGGCACACACTGTACAAACAAAGTGCATAGTCTGTCTCACACTGTGCATAGTGGTTGAGTGCACACTCAGAAATCCTCTCAAATGCTAATACTTTACTCCTTGTAATAACATTTCCCATGCTCAATTAGCACTCTACTGTAGTACCCACTGGTGACTGCCAAAATGTAAGTTCTTGCCTCATGGGGCCCCCCTGGCCCATGGGGCCCCTGACAGGAGTCACCCCTGTCACCCCCTGATGGCGGCCCTGGGCGCCACCATTGTGTTTTTGAAATAATAAGCAATGTCACTAAACAGATATAAACACTATCTGCTCAATCAATTAAAGTTAAAAATTAATAATAAGCACATTTACACTAATAAAAATTAGCCAAATACAAAAACTCAACAAATACACATGTTCACTATACTGATTGTGTCCATAGTCAAATCCCTTAGACAGACACACATCCCTATAGTTTAAGAGCACAGGGTTATTTGCAAGTGTCACCTATTAGCATCACTACAGACTATTAAAAGGGGCTGTTGAACCTGTAATGTAATCACTAAACCCACCAAAGCACCATTTATTTTTGTACATTTAATTTTTGGATTAAAAAATCAGAAGATTAACAATGCCGATAAGTTTTGGACAGGTAACCATTTCTGAACTCCAGGGGTATTAAACCCTCACTGACCACAACGTACCCTGTACGTCGCTGGTTGTTACAGGTTTTTCTGCCTATAATAGCGGGGGTATCGCCGTCAGCGACAAGACCGTACTATTAATCCTACCTCCCTCCTGCAGGCTTCCTGAAATAGCACCCCATAGTCTTTAAGGGTTAATGGTGGAAGCATTTTGGGATTGTGATCACTGGAAAAACACACTGACAACACTGGGCCGAAGTTCAGAACTCGTTAAAGGGACAGTAAACACCTTGTAATTACAAGATATTTTATGTAGTGTTGCTATAGAATAACATGTCAGCCAAGTCTAAATATTTTTTAAAACCCATTAACATCCTTTTTACGCAATTATCTTTCAAGTGCCAAATTCCACCCACCATTTGTCTTATTTGGTCAGACTGCACTTTAGTCTGAAGACAACAAGGCTAGCTCCAGTCATAAAGTTAGTATAAAGTACTCTGTTCTGTAGCGGTTATCTGATAGCCAGTAATGGACCAATATGTAGCAGAGTTAGCCGAGAAGTAAAAAGGGTGCATTTCAAGTTCGGAGAATTAGCTATTGTTAAATTTTCTAAGCTAAGTCTAAAAAGGGGGCAAAATAAATAAATGAAAGTATATTGCAAAATTGTTTTATTACACATAAATAAAAATTAAGGTATTAACGGTCCCTTCAACCTAAACTCTGGCAGTAACATGTTTTTTTGCAATTGAATAATATTAGGCAATAAAACGTAAATGTCACACTTATATGTTAATATAATATTAAATAAGATTTTGTAGCCTATTCAACCGTACCTGTAAGTGTAGGGCCCAATTTCATCTACCACTGGGGTCTCTCCAGACAATATCTCCAATGGGTTGGTTACATTAAAAAAGTAGAACTGCATGTAAATAGGTGGTGGCGGATTAACCCAGGCCTCAAACACTTCTGTTCCATTTTTCAATATGGTAGCCTGAAAGATAGAAGTCATGATTGCTAAGTAATTGAGATTAAATAATAATAATAATAATAATAATAAAAAACATATAAAGAACTGCAAAGACATGTTTCCTGATACATAAATCAATGTTCTCCCTGGGAACTATTTAATGGGCATAGCACCCGGCTGATTTTACAGACCACCTTGCTAAAATTGAAGACAATATTAAAGGGCAAGTCAACGGAAAAATTACTATAATGTCTTTAGATTATGTAAGTAACAAGTTTTATAGCAAACTGTAGCCCAATTTGGATCAAAAAATACTTTGCAAGTAAAAACACTTCCTTCTCCTACTCCGGCCATTTTGTAATGGCCGCCTGACCCCTCCTTTCCCTGACGTCACCCAAACAGAAATTCCAGCTTCAACTAAGAGATCTGTGGCGTGCACATGTTTTTTAAAATGCCCCATCTACGAAAATGTCCCATTGTGCCTGCACAAAACACGTGCACGCGCGGGATCGACACGGATCCCTTAGTTGAAGCTGGAATTTCTGTTTGGGTGACATCAGAGAAAGGAGGGGTCAGGCAGCCATTACGAAACGGCCGGAGTAGGAGAAGGAAGTGTTTTTACTTGCAAAGTATTTTTTTGATCCAAATTAGGCTACAGTTTGCTGTAAAAAAACTCGTTACTTACATGATCTAAAGAAGTTATAATCATTTTTGGGTTGACTTGCCCTTTAAGCTAAAAAGAGCTAATATTACATTTTTGCTCAATGCTTGTTGCCCAAATTATCATTGAAGTGATGGTAAACACTAGGATTTACCAGTGGAACAAATAAAGGGGAATTCCAGTCATGAAGTATAATATACTTCATGATGAAAGTTCCATTATTTGTCTGAAGCGATCGCCGTGCTGAGCGCCTCAGGCCACCCACAGCAGAATGCTATTTTTTCAATGAGGTGACGTTTACACCTCTTAGTCAATAGCTGTGCGCCCCAGCTTGCATTATGCCAGATAGTTAGCATGCTATTGGCTAAGATCACCTCAGTGATAAAATAGCATTCTGCTGTGGGAGGCCTGAGCTGCTCAGCGCGGCGAACACTGCAGACAAATAAAGGAACTTTCAGCATGAAATATTTTATAATCTGTAAGTCTCCTTTATTTGCTGCACTGGTAAATCCTAGCGTTTCACAAACGCTAGGATTTACTATCACTTTAAATTAATTTATGTTAGATAATGTAATTCATTTGTGCTTAGGATAGCTTATGTAACATTTATGAATAACAGAAAATGTTACAATATTAAAAAAACATTACACTGTCCCTACCTGATTACTTCATAATGCCACCCAGCTGGCAAAATTTTCTGTGGAGAAACCAATGTTTTCCATCAATGTCTATCCACATCTTCTCAACAAAAATATGTTTAGGTGAAGTCTGAGAGTCTTCTATATAAACTCCATAAACTTTTCAAATGTAATATAATCTACCTTAAAGGGGCAGTAAACTTACAACAAACTAATTTTATATAATTCTGCACATTGCGCAGAATTATATAACATTAGATTACCGGCAGATGTAAAGTATTGCAGAAAAATTGTATGTTTAATTTTACCAGAATTCCGCTCCTTGCTCTACTGAGCGGGTCTGGTTTTATACACAGCGCATCGCGGCAACACTGTCTAGTCACAGTGTGCCCGGTCGCGCAATTAAAATGAATGTAGCTCGCTCCCACTACTAGACCAGAGCGGGAGCAAGCTACATTCATTTTAATGGCACGGCTGGGCACACTGTGACTAGGCAGTGTTGCTGCGATGCGCTGTGTAAAAAAACAGACCCGCTCAGTAGAGCCAGGAGCGGCGTTCTGGTAAAATGAACTTTTACATACAATTTTTCTGCAATACTTTAAATGTATACATCTGCCGGTAATCTAATGTTATATAATTCTGCACTATGTGCAGAATTATATAACATTAGTTTGTAAGTTTACTGCCCCTTCAAAGGGACATGAAACCCAATTTATTTATTTTGTGATTCAGAGAAAGCATGCAATTTTAAACAGCTTTCTAATTTATTACTATCATTTAATTTGTTTCGTTCTCTTGGTATCCTTTATTGAAAAGCATATCTAGATAGGCTCAGGATCTGCTGATTGGTGGCTGCACATGTATGCCTCATGTGATTGGTTCACCTATGTGCATGGCTGTTCCTTCAACAAAAATAAGAAGAGCAAAATAGATAATATAAGTAAATTGGAAAGATGTTTAAAATTGTATTCTCTATCAAAATAATTAAAATGGAAAAAAACTGGTTTCATGACCCTTTAATGGTAACAATAGAGAAGCAAATGGAGCTGAATAAGCACATAACATTGCTACAAAAGCATTAAAAACTAAACAGAATTTGATTGCACATTCAGCTGCTATAGGCTTCAAACTAAGCAGTAATTTATACAGTAGTACAAGTTAAAGGGACATTAAACACCTGTTTACCTGTTGTGTTACTATAGAATAACATATCAGAAAAGTTTAAAAACATTTTTAAAAAAATTTAACAATTTTACTGCAATTATTTTTAAATAGCCAAACTCCACCCAACATTTGTCTAATTTGGAGGAGCCAATCTTTAGTCCACAGACTAAAGGTTAGCCCCGGTTATAAAGTTACTATAGAGTGCATAGACAGATAAGTAGCAGAGTTATTTTCGAGAAGTCAGCAGGGTGCATTATAAGTTCTGGGAATTAGACATTGTTAAAACATTTCAGACCTAAATTACATGAAAAGGGGGCAAAATAATTAATTCAATTTATTGCAAAGTTGTTTCATTACACAGAACTAAACATTTTATATACAAACCTCACGGTGTATACTATCCCTTTAAAGTGACACAGAAGAACATTTTGAAATACATATCAGTGCATTTAAAATGTAACTGGATGCATTTTAAAACATTTTTATTTGCAGAAAAATTATTCTGAGCAATGCTTTTGTGATAACAAAATATATGGTAGCACATATACAGTTAGGTTTATTTGGACAATGATAAAGTTATAGTTACTTTAGCTGTTAGAAAGAAAAAAAAAAGACTGGAGTTGGGCTTAAAAGGGATATGAAACCCTAAATTCTTCGTTCATGATTCAGATCATGCAATTTTTGACAACTTTCTCATTTACTTCTATTATCAAATTTGTTTCATTCTGTTAGTATCATTTGCTGAAGGAACAGTATTGCACTACTGGGATTTAGATAAACACATCAAGTGAGCCAATAACAAGAGGCATGTATGTGCAGCCACCAATCAACAGTTGGCTCCCAGTAGTGCATTGCTGCTCCAAAGCCTACCTGGGTATGCTTTTCACCAAAGAGTACCAAGAGAATTAGATTGCGATTTAACAAACTATGATTATGCTTTGAAAGTTTCTGTGTAACGTTTTACAAATTACATTGCACTTTGTATTTGTTATATGCAAAATAGGGCTGCAACTAACGATTATTTTCATAATCGATTAATCGGCCGATTATTTTTTTCGATTAATTGACTAATCGGATAAAAAAAGAATCAATAATAGTTTTCTATGTTTTAAATAAAATCCACATAATGAGTGTTACAAATATAAAGTTCAGACTAAAACTTTACATTAACACAACTGTTTCTTCAATTTTTAAGCAGCAGAGCACAGTTTTATAATTAAACAAAACAAAACCACAGTTTTGAAAAGAGGTAGAACTAGAAAGAGTTAGACTATCACTGTTAATAACATTCTGTTATTCACTCTTTCAGAAACTTTGCATTGAAATGCAAAAATCTCAACATGTCCACGTGCTTCTGGCTAAGGCTGGTTCTCTGTTTGCAGCTATATTTCCTGCAGCAGAGAAAAGGCTGTTGAGGTGTATAAGTAGGGTTTTGCCAATTTCACCAAAGTGGGATATTTATCTTTGTTAGCGCTTCACCAATGCTAAGTGTTTTCTACCTTGGCAAGGGGCCTCTCAATAAAGTAACCCTTGACTTCATTCTAACATAAAAATATCTTGAATATCTATATGCAATGATAAATAACCAGCTATAAGGTTAGGGGAAATATCTAGTCCGCTCTAAAAATAACGAATATATACTTATAAAGGTTGAATCTGGTACATATTATCACAATTTATTAAAAATATAAAAAAACAAAAAACAAAATCAGAAGCACTAAGGACTGTATATATAACAGGACAAAGCCTTACACATTTATTTATACAGTACATATAATCAGCAATAACAAGCAATACGCTAATAATTGTGCAAACAGATAATAGTGCACATCAATTTAAATAACTACCATCAATCTAGGGGCAAGGTGTAAACAACAAGCTTTGCACTATATCATGAAAAGCATAGTTCCAAATCACCAGATTTAATATAAACAATCCAAATGATGACTATTATATTATATCTGGGTTGCACATAAGCCAGGGGTAGTTGTAAACTTATACTGTCCTGAAAAAGTGAAAAGTAGACGTCCTTTAGGCTAAGGACATAACCATAAAACACAGAACCATGTGCAGGAGTTCATTGGTGTGAAGCACCTGGTGTTGTGCACAAACCAACTAATTGCAAACCAACTAATCGATTAATCGATTATAAGATTCATTGACAACTATTTTCATAATCGATTATTATCGATTATGACGATTAGTTGTTGCAGCTCTAATGCAAAATAAAACTGACAACTTCAGAAAGTGGGCGGTAAAGGTGAGTTCTTGTGGCAGAGACCCTGTATAGGGAATTTTTCAAGAATTTTAAAGTTGTAGTGTACCCAGGTAAGCTGTGTGCACTTCCATTTGACACTGGCGCATGTGCCGAATGACAGTGACAAACGGGACCTGATTCCGGGACAATAGATGTTTAAAAGGTACATTAAAGTCAAAATTAAGCTTTCATGATTCCGATAAAGTATACCACCGCAAACACTATTGCAATATAGTGCCCAAGACATGTGAACACCCCCTGAGAATATCTAGATATGCAACAATGGATGAAGTAGATTTGATAGTGGAAGTAATTGGGAACGTTTTCTAAAATTGCATCATCTGAATCATGAAAGTTAAAATTTGTCTATTATGTCCTTTCATAAGTGACCTCTCTTCAATATCTAAATCAACTTTTTTAAATAAATATGAACATTACATATTATTAAAAAAATGAACATTTACATATGTTAATGTAGTTATAGTTCTGTTTATGCCTGCTGTTCCATTATTATATCTGCACCATATTAAAGAAAATATACAGAGGGGTTAAAAGTAATCACCAACCAGCACAATCCTTATGCAGGGGTTAAACAAATAGACGCCCTATTAGGGCTGCAACAACTAATTAGTAAGATTAATCATAAAAATTGTTGCCAACGAATCTGGTTATCGATTAGGTGGTCTGCGATTAGTTGTTCAGTTGCACGGTTACTAGCTGCTTCACTCCAATGAACTAATGCACATGGTATTGTACAAAAAAAATAGTATTTATTAATGTTTTTTATATTTTTTTCCAGCCGATTAATTAGATAGAAAAAATGTTACAATACCATTTTTGCACAATACTATGTGCAGGAGTTCATTGGAGATAAGCAGCTGGTAACCGTGCAACGGACCAACTAATTGCAGACCACCTAAATTGATAACTAGATTTGTTGGCAACTATTTTTATGATTAATCTTACCAATTAGTTGTTATTAAATCTGTTTTTATTGTCGAGTAAAAGCACCATAAAGTAACTATAGTGATTTCTGACTTCATTATCTAAACCATTTAAATCCATTAGGAGAGCCAAAAACTAAAGAAAAAAACTAAATTACATTAACAATAATTCCAGGACATCTGTATCTTTTTACATAAAAAGGATCCTGTGCCGAATCACAAAAAAACACTTTTTGATTTCTTTAAGGCATATCATATTTTTTTGCATATAATATAGTTATCTTTTTATCTACTGCTCAGCATAGTAGGAAAACAAAGCTCAAAATTGGTATATTGCACCTCAGTGAAAATCATATGAAAACAACATTGTTAAAAAGGACAAAAACAGCAAACTAGTGTCGTTTTAAAATGCTACATCACCTGAGTACAAAGGCCAT